>NC_080710.1:19825779-19908279 GCF_019097595.1 Hemibagrus wyckioides
AAACCTTTGAATAATTTACCAAGGTGCTGTAGTTCTGCAGGGGCTGCAGTTGCTCCCTGGCCACTGATACAGCCACTGGAAAATACTCATCTGAGTGACCTGAATAAGATTAATTAGCTGATACTTGGCCAAGACACAACATGACTGTAGGACACATGGAAATGAGAATTTGTAGACCTCGGTTTAAACTGCAAACCTTAAAAAAACTTTCCATATACAATCTAAAATGCACTTCCTTTTACTTGTGAAAATACAATTCATTTTTTCTTTATAATGGAAATCATAAAACTGTGTGTAGGTATACACAGAGGTGTATAAACATTCATATGTATAAGAATGCATGTATATATTATGCATATACAGGTATATAAACAGATATGCACCATTTTATTCGAAACACCATACTAAATGGTGGGTAGGACCTGGCTTTGCTCTCAGATCAGGCTCTATTTTTCATGGCATGGCTTCCACAAAGTGTCGGAAACATTCCTTTGAGAGTCTGGTCCATGTTGACATGATTGCATTACATAATTGCTGCAGATTTGTCAGCTGCACATTCATCATGCAAATCTCCCATTCTAGCACAACCCAAAAGGTGGACTACTGGATTTAGATCTGGCGACCAGGGAGGACACTGGAGCACACTGTGATTGTCATGGACCTGTGACATTTTAATGATGAAAGTAGCCAGTACAAGATGGTTAAATTGTGGCCATGAAGGGATGCACGTGATCAACAGTTCTCAGATGTGTGTGCCAAGAAAGCATTTCCTAGACCATTACATGACCACCACTAGTCTGAACTGTTAACATAAGGCCGGACTGGTGCTCAGTGGACGTTTTCCGTTTTTCACATCATTGCATGTAAACACTAAAGACTTTAGTGAGTGAAAATCCCAGGAGATCAGCAGTTTATTAAATACTCAAATCAGCCCATCTGGTGCCAGCAACCATTCCATGGTAAAAACTGAAATTACATTTCTCCCAATTCTGATGTTCGACGTTCTGCCACTACATGCAGTACAGAAGGCGGTTTCTATACTCTATTAGTTAATGGTCCATAAACTACTGGCTCATTTGCATGCCATGACAATCTTATTTTAAGTGTTTTATTACACACACGATGAGCAGATGTGTAAAGTGGCCAGTTATAAAACAAAATAAAACTGCACCTAGTGTACATGTAGGCAACAGCAGTGTAGTCTTAACAATTCAAGGAAATCTGAGGCTATTTTGCTCTGAAAAAGGATTAAAAAAAAAAAAAAAAAAAATACAGCTTAGCGAAAGCTGCCTGTTTTCAATCTGAAACCTGGTCTCTAATCTCTCTAATTCCCTGAAAACCATTATTCAGCCCTGTTTGTACAGTGAGAAGAAAAGTTTGACAGGATGAAGACGGGATAAACAACCCATTTTCACACAGGCATAAACGCAACCATGTTGTAGCTAAAATCAAACTGCTGGAAACTTAAAGACATCCAAAATGTTAACATATGTCAAGAGCTGGTGCACTGTCTTGCTTGCATGTAATCCTTTGATCGCCAGCGTACTTTGTAATAAACAAACCTAAATTTGTTGAATATTATGTATTCGATGTTTTGCAAGATTGCTCAAGCTGGCTAATGATGATTAATCATGCACGTCAAATGAAAATTTATCTCTAACCGAAAAAACATGCTAGGATGGACTCAAAATGTGTACGCTAAAGCTCGACATCATGTTGTAATAAAATTCTGTTTCTCTCGATGCTTACCTTGGTCTCACCAGCAATAGGAGCCACATTGCAGACCTTTTTGGAACGAAGTGTGTTGATGACTGAGCTCTTCCCAACATTGGGATATCCAATGAAACCCACACTGATCTGCTTTTTGTCTGCATGGAGCTGGAGAAGAACAAGAAAATAAACAACTCAATTCAATATAGAGGCATCTACATCAACTGTTTCTGATGTGCAAGTCATTATGTTTGTCTAAATAGTCTAGCAGATCATCAAGTTAAATTAAAAGCACATGCCATTAAAAAAACGACATGGATGTGTGAACATCAAAACAAAGTAAAGAAGTAAAAAATCGATTGGATAACCCGGTGTCATGCATGCAAATGGTCAATGTCAGTTCAGTTTCTGCTTTCATCTCAGCCAAGACAGTTGTAAGTGAAAGCAGAATCGAAACAGCACCTTAACTGCCTTTTATCTAGGAGGTAAACAAAAAAATAGTGACTTCACCATGCTATTTGGATGTAAAATGTACGATCAGAAAGGGAAAAAAAAACACTGCAATACACACTACAGATAAGCCACTTTAAAGCCATTGGATTTCCACATTTATAACCCATCACCTTGATGTCTGCTGCCTTCATAAACCTAAGTGATTGTCTCAGTCATATAACTTTCAGCTGAATTCATATTTTAACTCTACACTCCTTTTGTGTGCTTCCAAATGCTTGTTTATGGTTAGGGTCTCAAAAAATAACCCAGAAACAGATGTGGAAATAGAAGTGGAGCCCAGTAAGTGTAAAGGTGGTAATAGAGGTTGGGTGTCTGAGACACGTTGTTCTCAAAACCTCAACACTGATGCCTTTATGAACCAAATAACTTGAAACAGCTTGTAACTGCATTCTGGTCATTCTCATACTTCTTGCATTTCTGATTCAGCCGAATGATGGCAAAGACACAAAACGGCCAAAATAGTTGGAGTGAGCGCTAACCTTTCCAAACTGACGGAGGAGTTGAATAAGAGAGCCTTTCCCGAAAGAATTAGTGAGGCTGGCGTGAAAGGCCAACGTGGGGTAATCCTGAGATAGCACTGCAACCCAGCGTTTCTGAAAAACACACACACGGGGAAAAACATTAGTGCTCACATATTAAATGAGAATAAGTTTTTGATATCAGAGGCCTATGGCATTAAACAGAGTACAATATAAGCAAACAATTTTAAAATCCTGTAATAAGAAACATCACTAATTAATGTCATATACCAAAATAGAAGAGCCATATTTTAATAAAGGCCTGCTATATATAACTCAGACTGTAATGTTTGGCAAGCAGAAACTTAAAAGCAACAACAAATTTTCCATAGGATTGCTAGAAGCAAAACAGCTCATTATTTTATCCAAGACCTCACAAGCTATACAGTGAAAGCCCCATAAAATTAATAGCTGTTGTAAACATTACAGGCCTGTTCTAAATGTCACCACCTGTAAATCCTGCCCATTTCTACTGACAACAGAATGTTGATGTCAGGCTAATCCTACTTAAAAGAAAAAACATCTTGCTTTAATACCAAAATTGCCAGGTATCAGTACACTATGCCCAAGCACTAGGTTTAATGGGCATACCCGTCAAAGAGAAAGCTTTAAGACAAACTCAGAAAATGTACCGAAGTATACTCACCGTTACCCAGGTGGGAACCAGGTCACACTTGTTGAGTACAAAGATGAGGTGTTTCCAGGGTTTCTCCTTCTTCAGGTAGGTCTCAATGTTCTGGGACCGTGTACCCATCGGGTCCCGAGCATCCAGCACCTGGATCACAACATCTGAAGAGTCGATCACCTGAAGAGAAATGCCAGTGATTAGGCTGTGTAGCTCATGTAAAAAAAATATGTACATTATACACACACAACATGCGAAACATCTTCTAGAAAAGCGAGTGAAGTGAGTACCTTATAAAGCTCGCCCCAGATTCTCTTTGACTGACCCTTCTTGAAAATTTCCTCACGAACCTCGTCCCTGTGGGAAAAGTCGAATCATTTTTGTTTAAACCAGACACAAATATGACGAAAGTTCGGATTGTCACATAAATGATTAAAAATATATAAATAGTCTAATGTAAGTGGCTTCTATTAATGTGATTGAAAGTAATTGTTAACAAATTGCTGCGAAATATGAGGAATACCATCTCTAATGTACAAAATACTCTATTTTAAAAGCTCTGCTACCTCCACCTTGTCAGCACATCAGGACTGATCTTTGTATTCCTGTTTACCAGCCTGTAAATCACATTTACAAAACCTGCTCACCTGACCCCACTGTCCTCAGTCACCAGGTCACGGTCCTTGTCGGCAACGTAACCCTGAGCCTCAGCCTCAGCCTGTTCTGCCAGCTCTTTCAGCTCTCCCACTTTCAGATTAGGCCTCTTTCTTTGAGCTTTAGGCCCAAATGTGGTCTCAAAAGTCTCTGTGTCCAGAATGTGTACCTTGGAGTTCTGAAATACATTAAGTAGCAGACATACTGGTCAACTGAACATCTTTCAAGCCCTGAAAAGACTGTTTGTTCCATTCTTTCCCCCTATGCCCCTGAAAAAACATAACGGTGGTATATTAAAAAAAATGAGAAATGTGAAGCATTTTTTTCTACATTTTTCAGTATGTCCTCAGTTCTCTATTGCCTACATCCATCACAATCCCAGTGTTCTCTTCAACACAATGCCTGATGTTTAGGACTTCTAAACGCAAACCATTCTCAGACTTTCTGAAGGCAAGACGACTCCATTGCACACCAGAGGAGGGATAAGAGAGCTGCATACAATTTATTGTTTCCACATTGCTTCCATCATCAGCTAACAGTAAGTAAAACTTTACTGTATATGCACAATATAGTTTAATATATAGTACATATGACATTGTTAGCATCCTTTTAACCTTCCAGGATTGACAGACTTTTCAAACAAGAGATCTGAAACATGACGTCTAAATAAACAAACATGCTCTCAGGGGAAAGAGTCTTGAGGTTCTTGTACAGTTCAATCCTACCTTTATCCAACACACATTTAATCTCATACTCGCTGATTCATTTCATATCCTGAATGTGCTGGTGGTTCTCACCAGCAAAACATGATGATGATTATGTATTTAAAATCACAACATCTGCATGTACTTTTATTTTAATACTGAGCACAGATCATTGGTACTGTTATTGTTATAGACCAGCATTCATGTCTAGCCTTAAATTAGTAGACAAAACTTTCCTACAGTAGAAGTATCCACCAAACCCACACAATTTATTAAAGCAGTCATTTGTGTGCCAAGCTAAAATAAGACTAAATGATCTAAAAATGACCAAAAAATTAAAACCAAAACCAAAAGGAAGTCACGCTGGTGTTGTAACACACACACAGAACACTCTAAAACTATAAATGTCATAATTAATGAATGCAAACTGTTTTCTTTTGATTACCTCATACAAATGAAAAAGGAAAAAACAAATCATCCATCACATCATACATGTCTTTAAGGGAGTAAAAACGGAAAGCATATTCAGATTATGTCCAGCTGCCTGCGCCGCACACAAACTTTTGAGTCAGTGCCAGAACACACTGGTTCAACTGCTGGTCCAAACTCACAGAGGCTCACCGCAACCAAATTGACAAAAAATAAATACACCACATGAACATTAATCAAAACTGGACCATGACATTAGTTGTTTTGTTGTTATTTTTTTTTTTAAACTTGCTGAGATACCGTAAAGAACAAGCGGGTCTGAAAAAGAGAACAAAAGGGAAAGAGACATTCACCTGACTATTTTGAATGTTTAAAGGTCTGGAATCATTTAAGGAAGGGGGGAAAAAAATCCTTCAAAGACAACATTTGCTGCTGGAACATGAGGAACTGGACAAAATGTTAAGTGTTATTTCAAGCATGTTTTAATCTCCCTGTTCTTTACTCTTGGCAAAGGCAAATCTCAAAAGCGCCAAAGAGGGCAATAACCTCTCTCACTACTCTTACTTTAAAAAAAAAAAAAAAAACCCCAAAAAACCCACACATTCCTCCAGTGCCACACTGATCATCATCAGTAGGACTCTATATTCTGTACTCTGATAGTTTCTTATCGTGCATCTTGCCCAACAAATACTGTCCTGTTACTGTCACCAGCTTCTAGATAATAAACTAAGCATCAGTGTGAAGAGCTGCTGTCTCAGTGTTGAACAAGTGTGCTGTCTAGAAAAGCTTCAAGACTTAGTATTGATGGGCATACATACGTGTGCTTTGATTCGGCCGTGCAGGAGGGACATGGGAAGTTTGCTCTGGCGCATCACCACTCTGTATGGATCTTTCTTCACTGCGTCCATCTCTTCTTGAAACTTCTGCAGTGACGACTGCTTAATGACCCGAGTATTGGCTGCACAAGTCGTGGGGCAGACAGATATAAACAGAAGTTAGAATGTATGTCAATTGAAAGAAAAAAAAAAAATCTTTAAGCAAAGCCAGCATTCACTGTTGTATTTTTTTCTTCTGCTGCACTGCCAATGTTAAAAGGCAAAAAAAGGTAGAGGGGTTAAGAAAGGCGATTCTGCTCAACTGGTAGCACAGCCAATGACATTGTAGGGAGTTCTTGACCGGGGCCAGCTATATTCACAATGTTACATTTATAGCATTTCTGATGGTCATTTCTCCTAAAATATAATAAAGACAGAAATACATACCAAACCACTTGATGTTGGGCTCAACTCTAGCTACTGTCCCAGGTGCCACAGTGGACTGGTACTGTAAAGGCTTGATGACCTTACCCCGACTGTTGCTGTAGAAAAATTAAGAACCACATTTTCTATCAATGTTCCATGTGGGAGTAAAAAAACATAATCCAATGTCTTGAGCTGCTAACATATGGCTGATTCCATTTTCCTTTAAGAGTAATTGCAGTGAGAACATTTGGACCAGTAGAACATGAGCGACTGCCACTGTGTGGGAGGTGAGGAGTTAAAATCCCAGGATTGCTGGGAGTAATGCCCTTATACCAAACAGCTTGGCTCTGTGATATATCTAGATAGTATGCGTATAAATTTAAAGAAACCTTACAGTGATGGCTCAGAGGTTAAGAGCCTCGGTTTACCAGTTGCTATCGCTGAGCTATTCAACCACAATCCTAACCTAAGGCATCTTATGATGGCCCAAAATTCTTTAGAATAGTCAAACAAGTAGTTTGTTGCACTGTACAAAGATCTGTACATGTGAACTGAAATGACTTAGTAAGCATTTAATGAGCACATCAAATTGCACATTTTAGCCAGGGTGGATGGATCGATGGATAAATGGCTAGATAAATAGACAGATAACAAAGGAAAAAGGAAATTATGCAATAAGACTGCAGATATTAAAGCTCATTTCCCCCAAATGTATTTATTTTTTAAATTATTAAAAAAAAATATACATCAGGAAGCACATCCATTCACACTTCCATTCAAGCCCCAAAGATCAAACCAAATTTACCCATGTTTTCAGCTCAGCTTATGATACCTGTGTGTGTGTGTGTTGGGCTTACCATCTCTGCTTCTGTCTGTACATATTCAGACGCTTGATAGTGGCACGGTCCCTCATATTGTTCCCTCCAGAGCCCTTAACACGATCTAGAAAAGAAAAAAAAAAAAAGCGGTGAGTTACTGAGAGCCTGTGAACATGAGCAACTAAATAAAATTGTGTACAATTAAATAAATAATAATAATAATGATAAATTAGTACAAGAGATTACAGTCAAATGTACTGTTGTACTTTTCAGTACAACTGTTCAGGAAGACAATATATTGCATATGTTTATAAGCTAAAACCATGTTGACATGGAATGATGCACTGACGTGCTCAGAGCTGCAAACATCATTCATAATACATGTAAACAACATAGGCTATTAGATTATTAGTTCATTTTTAAAATAGTTACCTTAACTTTAAGATACGAACAAATAACCTGGAAAAGAGCTTTATTCAATTAAATTTGTATATACAGAAACACTGTATATAAATTCTGGATATAAATGAAAGATTTTAAATGCATATCTAATGAACAAGCCAGAGGTGACAGTGGCAAGGAGTAAGTACCAGAGATTTGAACATTGCACTTGTATAACATATACAGAATGTATCCTGGTCAGTGCTATTTTCTCTATTTTGTATACCTATCCTGTATTGTTTTGTACTGTCTGTTGCACTGTTTGCACTTTATATAGCTAGAATAACTTTCTTTCAATCCTTAGCTCTGTGTTGTTTTGTAGCTCTATGTTGTTTTATATAGCCCCAGGGTCCTGGAGAAACGTTGTCTCATTTCACTGTGTACTGCATCAGCTATATACACAGATCAGGCATAACATTATGACCACCTGTCTAATATTGTGTTGGTCCCCCTTTTGCTGCAAAAACAACCCTGACCCATCATGCACTGAGACACCTTTCTATCAGAACCAGCATTAACTTCTTCAGCAATTTGAGCAACAGTAGCTCGTCTGTTGCATTGGACCGAAAGGGCCAGCCTTCGCTTCCCACGTGCATCAATGACACTTGGCTGCCCATGACCCTGTCACCGACTGGAAGGACTGTTCCTTCCTTGGACCACTTTTGATAGACACTGACCACTGCAGACCGGGAACACCCCACAAGAGCTGCAGTTTTGGAGATGCTCTGATCCAGTCATCTAGCCATCACAATTTGGTCCTTGTCAAACTCACTCAAATTACACTTGCCCATTTTTCCTGCTTCTAACACATCAACTTTGAGGACAAAATGATCACTTGCTGCCTAAAATATACCACCCGCTAACAGGTGCCACGATGAAGTGAATAACACTGATTATCTCCTCGCCAGTCAGTCCTCATAATGTTATGGCTGATCGGTGTATGGCTGAAAGGACAATAAAAGCTTCTTGACTTGACTAGACTTGAGATGATATGAGGAAGGAACCGGACCCAAAAGGAAAGCCATCCTCATCTGGAGGACACCGGTTAGTGTGATTATAAAATAATTTCCCTTCTTGAACTGTGTACTATATGGTTAAAAAATTGCAACTGTGTAAACAAGGCATTCATTCTATTTATAACATGAAGTCTGTCTTGTTGAAGTTCTCAGCTGTTTACTGATGGAGACTTGAGTGTAAAACTCTGCCAAGCACAGTTTATTCAGCATTTTATGTCAGGTTAAGCTCTTGGAACTTAAAACACAATGTGGTAGCTTAGTGGTTAAGGTGTTTGACTAATGATTGGAAGGTCATCAGTTCAAACCCCAGGTCCACCAAGCTGCCAATGCTGGGTTCCTGAGCAAGGCCAAGTTGTATTTAAAAAAAAAAAAGAGAGAGAGAGAGAGAGAGAGAGAGAGAGATAAGTAAGTCGCTCTGGATAAGAGCATCTGCCAAATGAAATGTAAATCAAGTAATTAAGACAAAACACACTGTTTGAGGAGAGCCAGACTTCAGTATTTGGTTATGTGATACTAGGCAAAGATAGAATTCAAGTATGGTAATAACCTTGCATTAATTCATGCCCAGAATAATGTTTATACTGCATATGCAGTTCTTCACTCTATCTTTAACATAATAGTTACTGATGAAGTCCTTGTCAAAAGTCCTCATCTGTTAAATGACTGTGGATTAGACTCCCATATTGAAAGCTTGCCTATCTCTCCTCAATTTATTGTTTACAGTTTTGGTCTTTCCTGTTAGCATTTGCATGCAGTGCACAGTAGTAGATCAAGAACCCAGACAAGAGCAGCAGATACGTGCCACTTTCCGTAAAAGTCCCAGAAAACAAATAAACATTAGTCTTTCCGATCCAGCTGCTCTACTTATCCCAATTCTCATATAAAAACATGTGGCTTACGTGACTTAACAGCTCACAACTACTCTTTGGACTGGAGTAGATTACTCTTCTGTAGATTGTGTTCGCCTGAACAGCACAATAAAAACAGCTGCAAACGTTTCTGTGAACACCTCGAACGCAATATTATTTTACTGCCGGAGAAGATTTTTCCTTTTTTCCCCCCCAGATGTGTTTTCGTAGTGTGGCTGTGTGTTATCTTCAATCGGGAGTAAAGAATGTGTGTTATGTGGCAGTAAGGAATAACATACACAAGGCTTTCCGTATGAAAGCAGGTAAGAACCCAAGCATGGTAAACTGTCTAATCAAGCCATGAGCATGAGTGACTTATTACTCTCGTGAAGTCAGGGGAACTAGTTTTACTCTAATCAAAAGTTCGCCATGACACATTTATCTACTGCAGGAGTTTACCTACAGGCAAAACGTCTACCATCTTAAAGTCACTATGTACCCTGTAAAAAACACGGATATAACCAACACGCATAAAACGCTAATGACGTTAGTGCTTGTTTTCTCAACACGCACTCTCTTCAGTGTAGGCTGGCTAACGTTAGCCGTTAGCATCCAGCTCTATATCGACGTGTCTTACCTGGATTACTGCTGGAATTTGAGGGATTTATCGAACTTTTCCCCTTGAATTTTGGCTTCGTCATTGTGCTCCGCGGCTCACAGCCTCTGTTTGTAAAGTGAAAATGAAGAATCGGGTGAGAATTTCTTTTGCCTTGCAGTAACACACGTGCTGCTATGGAGTTTAGAAGGCGACCCGGAAGTACGTCATTAGTAAGGCGACTGCTTGTGGTTTACATGCACGAATACGTCCGCATTATAGTATAGTCTGGGATCTGCAAAATATTTCTTAAAGAGAAATATCAGTATCACTCAAACCAAAGCTAGAAAACACAGTTTTACTATAGTTAATAATAATAATAATAATAATAATAATAATAATTATTATTATTAATAGTAATAATAATAATAGCAATAGTAATACTACTACAACTACTACTACTACTAATAATTATTAGTAGTAATATTACTATTGCTATTATTATTATTATTATTATTATTATTATTATTATAACAGCAATGATAATATATTTATGATGATTTTTGTTTATTATTATTAATAATAATTATTATTATTATTAATAATAATAATAATAATAATAATAATTATTATTATTATTATTATTATACTCTGAGATTTTATATTTTCATGGACTTTGCGTCAGACTTCAGGGGGCTCTAAGCAAATACCTGTCTTGCCTGTCTGATCATATGCTAGCTACATAAAAGTTTGTGATTATGGTCAGAACAGGAGGTAGGCAGTCCTCTAAAGCTGGTGATAAGTCTCATTGTGTATCCACTCTTCATGGCTGAAGTAAGTGTGCTTATTAATGGTGGAGCCATTCTGAGCTAATGGCATAGGGTTAGCTAGGGTTTCCCTTGATAGATGGTGAGCTTGGTTATCTATCAATCCCATGCTGGAGGTGGGTATTTTTTCCCACAGCATTTCCCCCATTTTCTATACAACTCAGTTCTGAGCCTTCTAGCAGCCAGGAGCTAGGCATTTACTAACAGCAAACTGGAGTTGAAGCCATGTTTTCTCTGCTAATTCTTTGTTCTCTCCGTTGAGCAGTTTTTCTTTCTTCTGTGATTCATTTTTTTAGCCTCCACCCTCCATATCCTGTGATTCATACTGCTAGTACATTCAGGTGTTTTTCTTTATAGCCAGAACATGTGCGCATTGAGGTAAGCTACCAAGTCAGCTGATTTGGTGTTCATCCTTGGCTTCCAGGGAGCTAAGGCATTGGCTACAAGATTCCTGAAGGATGAACACCAGTTATGTGTCTGATGCTTTGGCAGTGACTATCGTAGAGAAGCATTTTCAAACATCTATTGTGCTGACTGTGCAGTGTTGCCAATGCTGATATTGACCCTGATTCAGAGAGGAATCTGACCCAACTGTCACAGCCCCAAAATTGCAGAATTCACAATGCCATCATTCTTCATAACAACTTTTTACAGTGGGTATGGCTGCTTTTCTTTACCTAAACATACCAATTTCAAGAAACCCCAAATACTTTTTTAGTTTAGTTTTAGTTTATTTTTTTAGAGTAGTTTTCACACTATTCTAAATACAGCTGCTGACTTTAATACAATCAATACTGATTGTCATCAGTATTGTTGCCTGAGACACCTGGTAGAATAACTGAAAAACTTAATGAATCTCCACATTCCCCTAGCCAAGGAGCACTTTTCTAGTCTTCTCAGTCCATATGCCCCAAAATGCTATATGAAAATCAAAATATAGATCCCTTCTATAAACTTCTGGATGAGGCAGTTGCCCAGATCCCCAAAGGTGCTTGTACTTTTGCTTGGTGATTTCAATGCTTGGCAGGAATGAAATAAACAAAATATGGAATAGGGTGTGTGGAACACATGGTGTTGCCCAATTCAATACAAACAGCAAAAGACTCCAAACATGACCTACTGTTCCAGCTCTAATCCAAAAATCAGGGACATCACTAATGATAGTTGCAGAACGTTGGACAGACCACCGTATAATGTTGTCATGTGGTAGTATGCCCTTCACTGCAGTGGAAGAAATCCAGCACCTGTGGTAAGAAATTAAAAGGAGCATTATGTGAAAATGTGAAACAAACTATGAAAAGAAACACAGACTGGAATAGTTACTTGAAATCATGAAGTAAGAAATAAAGAGTGAGACAAAAGGTTCCATTGTACAAACTTGTATGTGGCAAAGATGGTTAACCTTCCAAATTAAATCATTTGCGAAATTTTGTAGTATGGTTGGATTTTGAACACAAACACATGTCACTGCTGGACCCCTGAGCAAGGCCCTTAACCGTCAATTGCTCAGTTGTATAAAATAAATTGTAAAGGTAAATTGTAAGTTACTCAGTCTGTATAAGGGTCTCTGCCAAATGCTGTAAATATAGTGCAAATATAACACCAATTAAATGTGTAGAATGTAAAAAAAAAACAAAACTATATATATATCCTCATCATGGCACCTGTTAGTGGGTGGGATATATTAGGCA
This sequence comes from Hemibagrus wyckioides, assembly GCF_019097595.1. Classification (NCBI taxonomy): domain Eukaryota; kingdom Metazoa; phylum Chordata; class Actinopteri; order Siluriformes; family Bagridae; genus Hemibagrus; species Hemibagrus wyckioides. Next base: position 19,838,410 of record NC_080710.1, read on the forward strand.
GAAAGTGAACATTTTGTCCTCAAAGTTGATGTGTTAGAAACAGGAAAAATGGGAGAGCATAAGGATTTGAGTGAGTTTGACAAGGGCCAAATTGTGATGGCTAGACAACTGGATCAGAACATCTCCAAAACCACAGCTCTTGTGGTCGGCAGTGGTCAGTATCTATCAAAAGTGGTCCAAAGTAGGAACAGTGGTAAACTGGCGATAGGGTCATGGGCGGCCAAGGCTCATTGATGCACGTGGGGAGCGATGGCTGGCCCGTTTGGTCCGATCCGACAGACGAGCTACTGTTGCTCAATTGCTGAAGAAGTTAATGCTGGTTCTGATAGAAAGGTATCAGAATACACAGTCAGTCAGGGTGCCCCTGCTGACCCATGCTGACCATGTACACCACCGAAAGTGCCAACAATGGGCACGTGAGCATTAGAACTGGACCACGGAGCAATGGAAGAAGGTGGCCTGGTCTGATGGATAACGTGTTCTTTTACATGACGTGGATGGCCGGGTGCTTCGCTTACATAGGGAACACATGGCACCGAGATGCACTATGGGAAGAATGCAAGTCAGCAGAGGCAGTGTCATGCTTTGGCCAATGTTCTGCTGGGAAACCTTGGGTCCTGCCATCCATGTGGATGTTACTTTGACACGTACCACCTACCTAAGGATTGTTGCAGACCATGTACACCCTTTCATAGAAACTGTATTCCCTGATGGCTGTGGCCTCTTTCAGCAGGATAATGCACCGTGCCACAACGCAAAAATGGTTCAGAAATGGTTTGATGAGGACAACAATGAGTTTGAGGTGTTGACTTGGCCTCCAAATTCCCCAGATCTCAATCCAATCAAGCATCTGTGTGATGTGCTTGACAAACAAGTCCGATCCATGGAGGCCCCATCTTGCAGTTACAGGCTGCTGCTTGATTGGAATGAAAACCTGCACCCACAAAGGCCCTTTGTGGATAAGATTGGACATCCCTGACTTAAAGGATCTGCTGCTAACATTTTGGTGCCAGATACCACAGCACACCTTCAGGGATCTAGTGGAGTCCATGCCTCAACAGATCAAGGGTGTTTTGTCAGCAAAAGGGGGACCAACACAATATTAGGCAGGTGGTCATAATGTCATGCCTGATCAGTGTATATACAGTGTATCAAGAATGGAGCTGTTATGTAATTACTGAAACATGTCCTAGAAATATTTGTCAAGAAGGCATCAAGTTAATTCATTTTAACAAGATTTAAAATCTCTGATGAGGTGGTCTTAACTCTAATGCCAAATAACAATGGACAAAAGAACAATGAACCCATGGAACATGTTGGAGCAAATGTTTTTGGAAAAACATATTTTAATTGACAATGTGAAAAGTTTAAATACCTGTGCAAATCTGTGTGCTCAGTAATCTAAACCATGTTCATGTCAATGCTGTAAATTCTCTGATATCTTGATGTAATGATTTTTTGGAGTCATTAAACTAAAAAATAAAGGTTGATTTAAAACTGAAATGACTCACTCTCTGGCTGTGAAGCAAAGTAAGATGGGTCAGACCTGGAGCATTAACAGCTCTTCACTCAATGAGGCAGTAAATCAAACCATCAAAATTTAGATTGCTTGACAGCAATCTGGACTCCATTAACAGCATGATGAATAACATGCACAAAACCCAAAACACACAGAGCAACAACTGTGCACCTTTCATTATAGCAAATAGCTCATGGGGAAATGCAAAAGACTTGAGGAAGCCGCAAAATGAGTTATGGCTCCTGTAACACTATAATGACCATATTTATATATTTCACTCTTAAACTGTTCCATCACTCCCGTAAAACTGCAGATGGTCTTTCACCTTCAATTGACCAAAATAAGCTGCTGTTAACGTGGACCAAGCATGACAAATTACCAGAGAATGCACGTTGTAACAACTTCAGGAACAATAAACACCAGCCTTTATGGAGGTCCTAGGAGCTGTCTACAGTCTTTAAAAAGTCCCATGCATTGATGGTCTCCCTGCAGAATAGGGGGAAGAACTAGATCCCAAAAATACATGTATAGATTGAACTTACCACACTAAGTTTACAAGCTTAAGGAAGTGATTTCCCTGATTAGAAGCTGTGTCTACCTCAAATATGGATAGTTCTTTAAATATTTGTACATTTAGGGATTCTCCAGTGATTAAATGCATTTGTCAGAACAGAAACTCAGAATCTAAATCTCGCTGGTGCAGGTTAGCGTGATATTAACCCAAGCAGACAAATCTAAAACATAAAGTAATCAAAAAAATGGTAACAGGCACAGGTCAGGCAATCAACAAACAGGCTATCAGAGGGCACACATGATCAAAAACTTGGCCAGAGCAAGAACAAAACAGTAAACAGTGAGCAATAACAAAATGCTTGGTAAATGACAGAACACACAGTAACTGAATAAATACTTAGGAATGTGGCTGAAACAAAAACTGGCTTATAAAGGTACACGTGTGAGTGTGTGTAATTGAGAACAGGTGAGTGCAATAAGAAGTCTGGCGAATGTGAACATCTAAGTGCAGGTGTATTGTGGGAAGTGGAGCTGACCATGTTTGTAAGCCGCTGTGTATGATGTGTATGAGTCTATGCTTTGGTTTGACCTGACAGTATTTGCTGCCATTGTTCATTATGCTTTTGCATTCGTAAACACAGAAGTATGGATAAATTACTCTAAACATTCTTTTCTTACATTTAACTGTGATCATTTTTTCCCCTTCTGCCTAATAATCATGGTCCAGCTGCATGATAATTTGCGGTGTTTAGTTAGTGTGACTCGAACCCCTGTGTGATATCCTCTTTGGTGTGAATTGTACTTGCAGGTGAAAACTCAGCAATCACATTGTTGTGTGGAACAAAATAACTGGTCTGGTCTGAGACCCTCAGTGAGGTGGTTTCAGTATGCTCCAGTGCAGTTCGATTGCAGTGAGAATGTAATTTGATCCTGAATTGACCTAAAGTATGTGTACCAATCATGTAATATTTTGAGTTGTGGGTAACATTTTAATGTAGATGTGAGCTGCTAAAATGAGCCATGAAGTTACAAAAATGTGTTCTTGAGACAAACAAAAAGAGAAAAAAAATAGTGGATGTGTTACACAAACTGTTTTCAACTAGTTGTTTTTATAATTATATTGTAATATGTATATTGAGTTTCAGCTTTGTGCTCCTTGTGCTCAGGGGATTTTTTTTTTTATGATTTCAACGTGCACTGGGCAAAAGTTTCATTGTTGTACATCTGACCAATGAATGGAGTTTTATGGATTTGTTTTTAGCCTTAGATGCTTCTTAGCCAAAGTTTTATAGCTTTTTTGTTCATTTTAATATGCACAGAGAGAACAAACCAAACCAGCGAACAAAAATATCGATTCTGTAATCTGACTTAGTTACCGGACAAAAAGGTATAAACACTTTATATTTTTTTGGGTTGTTTATTGCTGTCCCACTCCATTCTTCCATCCATCACAGAGCCTATTGCAGGGTGGGATTATCAACACTCAGACAGAGGTAATTTGCAAGAGAGTCAAGAGAGACTCTGAGGTCAGATCAAAGAAACACAATGAATCACACACACACTTGCCCCCTCAACCCACACACAAACACACACGTTCTGGTCGATTTAGAGACCATAGGAAACCAGAGAAAACCCAGAGGAAATCCTCAGAGAGAACATGCAAGCTCCGCCCACACAGGGAGACCCCCCCACAACTCTGCACAACTCCTGGTATATAGGCAAAGTGCTAACCACTAAGCCACTGTGCCCTCTTCTAATCATAGAGTATAATGCTGTATACTAATGTGTATCCACTTAAGATATGATTTGTCACCCAGAGCTCAAATTGTGCTTTACAACTAGTTTTAATTACCTTCATCTCAGAAAAAACTTTCACAAAGGTATGTGGAGGTAAATACAGAAGATACTTTCAGAGCTGCCTAGAAATTACTCCTGTAGTTTTCTGGGTTTAGCAAGCTGTTGTAAACATTGTTTAGATTATAGTTGTACATCATTTTGCATATTTATAACCTCTGAACAATTTAGCCATCTGCTCTGAAGACAAACTCAAATCAACCTCCATGAAGTGGTTGGCAGTAAATGCTAAACACAGCATGACACGAGTATTAACTCCTGCCCTTTTCACCACTTTGTGAGCACCAAGCTGTATCCTACATTAGCTATGGCTGACATCATTTTGTAGTCCTTGTTTAGAGTTTCTGCCATTGCATGCATGGCCCTGAAACTGTGGAACGCTTCACCTAAATCTTTCTGTGATTATACTTCTTTTAAATCTGGGCTGAAAACCTTTACTCTTTCTGCTCCTGTTACTTTGTGTTACAAACTTGTGTGCCTTGGGTTTTAGAAAGGCACTGCATAAATCAACCACATAAATAAAATTATATAAAATAAAATAAATAAATATAAGAATGCATTTCAGTATTAGGAGTGATGGATTATGGGTTATTGGGTACACATTAACACAAGATATCTGTGTATCCAGAAGATGGCATTCATGCATAGGTTTAATAATTACTCACTTGCCTGCCCAATGTATAGCCAAGTCTATTGCAGATTTTTTTCTCTCAGTATTTGCTCACAGTCTGTGCTGACTGTTCGTGTCTTAACTACAAGTGATCTTAAGGAGTGATGCCTAAACTTGTTTCTTTGTATGAAGAACTGTTCCACAATTGGCGATCCATGTGATGCTATTATTATTATTATTATCCCCTTATCCACAGAGGTTCTTAACTTAGCCACATATTTATGAATGATGAATAAAAAAACTATTTCTAACTGCCTGCTTTCAAACACATGATGATTAACTGGGTGAACTGTGGGAAATAATGGGTGCAGGAGAAAACCTCAAAAAGTATGGTCATCTTAATGTCAACAGCTTATATAAAGTTTATAAAACCAAAGCAAATTGAACTCAAATTGTTGGAGGCATTCTAAATACTGAGATGATAGAAACCTGACATGGTGGAATCTTGTATTAAACACTGAGACCCTCAGAAAATCAGAACGTACTGCAAACCTGAGATAATGAACAATAAAGTAGTTACCTGGATATATATTACATATATCTGCTAATGACTTTGCTAAGATGAATAGTTCACATTTTAAGAGGCAACCACCAAACACTGTCCAACACCATCTGAACCCAGATTTGATCACACTGCTATTCTTAAATACACTTTCACTCATAAACCTTTATACAAAATAGCATTGTTATACAGTATAAGGTGTCATATTGGCCATGGAGAATTTAACAACCTGCCACCAAGGGGCACCCTCCCCTGAATTATGAACTCTTTCTCATTACGCTCATTTCCTGCCACATATATCATGCAAGTTTAAAAGTCACACAAAAGTTACCTTTTTACATTATTACATTTTTGAAACACTTACCTTATTACTATACATGGACTATTGTGCATGATTTTGGATTTGTTTTCTGGATTAAGTATCTCTTTATTGTGTATGACCCAGCTCTGTCTATTTTTTATGATTTTTGAATTATGCACCTTGTTTGTATTGAAACTCTTGCTCATTCTCCTGATACCAGCATTGAATAACATGGTGTCTTTTGCTAACCTGAAAGAAACCACTTATGAAAGAAATGGTTTGATGGAGAAATGGATAAAATTCTTCAAGTTCTTGCCATACTCATCTGGAGTGCATTCAACTAGGCCACTGCTACTTTCAACCAATCAACACCGAGCCAAACATTTGCAGCATTTCAAAAGGTATTTCGAGTGGAGTTTGACCACCCTGTTTCAGGGAAGAACATCAGAGCGAGGTAAATAATCAGCAGCCAACTATGCACCATTTAATAATCTTGCAGGAGAAAGTGGATGGAATGAACCACGTCTGATGTCATGAATGACACAGAGCCCATGGAAGTCACTCATGTCAACCTTTTATCCAAAGAAGAAATGCTTTTTTTGTTTATGCTTGTACTGCAGAATTAAAGGACATTTTTGAGCCCACATGGACACTAAGCACTGAGTATATCCCATGAAATCAGGCAGTCAATCATTCCCTCAATGACTGAAAAGAAAAGAATTACCCTACCCATAGAATTATTATGGTACTCATGCTCAAACTACTTCCCAGCAATACCAAAAATCTTGCACATTCCCTTATTCCTCTTGCAGGATTCCTGACAAGAGGAACAAGACTGTACATGGCACACCACAGGGAGAGGGACAGTCACACAGTGTATCATCCTTCTTCAGAAACAATTTCATTTGTGATCACCAAATCACTCCAGAGCTTTGTTATCCTAAGCTCACCCTGTTAGACCACCCATGGCCCTAGGATATCCTCAAAAGAATTTGAGCACACACTGTCCTCACTGTTTTAAAAATATCCTCTCTCCCTTTCCAAAACAAAAGCCATGGAGGACTACATTTAAGAGGCACTTCACACGCCATGGCAGGATGCTTCTTTTTCAGAGAGAAAAACATGGTGGCCTTCAACCTTGCATAGATTATTGGAACTCTGTATCTCAGAAGTGCAAGTCAAGTCAAGTCGAGAAGCTTTATTGTCATTTCAACCACATATAGCTGACACAGTACATAGTGAAATGAATCGTTTCTCCAGGACCCTGGAGAATGAGTGAAATGAGTGAAAGATCGCCTTCATCACAACATCAGGCTATTATGAATTACCTTTATGTTCAGCACCATATGCCATATGACCTAGTTGATGCACCTTTTGAGTTCCAGACTTTTGTAAACAACATTTTGAGAGTTCTTGAACCACTTTTATATTTTTATTTTATGACACCCTGAGCCTCTCTCTTACTGAGAGAATGCATCCATCATCTGTGCGGCTTTCTTAAATGTTCTGAATTGTTCTCAAGAACCATTTCTTTGCGAAGCTGGAAAATGTGAATTTTATCAACCCTCAATTAAATTTCTGGGCTACATTCTGGATGAGCAGGCTGTAAAGATGAATCAGTCAAAACTGGAATCAGCCACTTCCTTGCCACAGCCCTGAACCACCAAAAAACCTCAAAGATTCAAATGGTTTGCAGATTTCTTAGGAAGCCACCCAAGCATTACAGAGACTGAAGGAACTCTCAGCAATGCTTCCATCATTCAACATCCAGAGGCCTCATTCTTGTTATTATTTGAGATCAAAAATTGACCCAAAATTGAAAACGTTGGGGGAGCCGTATTGTCTCAAAACTATAGTAACTTTGCCAAAGTGGAGCATAAAACTGTAGAATTAAACTATGATGTGGGAAAACTACTATCTATCTATCTATCTATCTATCTATCTATCTATCTATCTATCTATCTATCTATCTATCTATCTATCTATCTATCTATCTATCTATCTATCTATCTATCTATCTATCTATCTATCTATCTATCTAAATCACAAAGCAGATACCTCATCAAAAGTCTCTGAAATCCCCCAAGTAGAGAATTTGACAGAAATTGTTATGCATGTGAGTTATACATTGATAGATTTTAAGCTTCTGTCAATTTTGAAATAATGGATGATATTCAGTGAGTACAAAAAGATGACCCCATCAGATTATGCTCCAGAGAAGATTTATGTTCCCCAGAACATGCATGAAAATGTTAGCCAATGTGTACACACCTTACTCAGGTCTTGGGATCCAGGCATTAGCAGAAAATAAATTCTCGTGGTGATCTTTAGCTACTGATGTTGGCCAGTTTGTCAAAACCAGTACAGTTTGTTCCCAGTCTCACATCAGCTGCCAGCAGGGCTTTTCATCCCACTATAGTGACATGGGTTTCAACTTCATTGCAGATCGCTTCCCACGGTAACACTACAATTTTGATTATTTCACTAATGTCTGTCATCTGCTACTTTTCTGTAAGCTTCTTATTGCCAACATCTGTAAGGAAGTATTCAGATACTATGGACTCCCCAAAAGGCATTGTGTCCAAGTGGCATTCTGCAAATGTCTCAATATCAATATGTCCACAGGTTCTCACCCTCTATCTATCAGTCAAACAAAGAAACTGGGTGGTTCCTACTCTGCAAAGAATAACCAGAACTGGAGTCTGCAATGAATCAGCAGCACAGGTCTTTTCCCATTTTGGTGCATGTTTGGCACATCACACTCCTCTTGGCTTGGAGAGTTTTCTGATGTCCCAGCTGTCAATAAATGAATAGAGAAAAGTGAGCAAACCTTAGAAAGCTGCACATGTAAGTGTACAAAGAACCATTTACAGACAAAAACAACAAGCAGAAAGAAACCACCACCCTCACCTACAACTGCAAGCATGATAGATACCTGCAAGGGACCTGAGACTTAATTAGATTAGAATTAGCATTCACATACAGCGTTGCACCCAGGTTTCATGTGCCATTTGATCCGTCTACCTGAACAGTCCATGAGCATTTCACACCTTGACACGAGTCTTTCACACAGGTTATTATGGACAATTCACCACCACACCACCAGAGGGCACCTCTTCCAAGTTCGAACCTTTCCATCATTAGTTATTTTGATTTCCTGACACAACCATACATAACTATCAGTGATCAGTCACTAGTGCCCCTTCTCTCTCTCTCTCTCTCTCTCTCTCTATCTCTCTCTGCCCCCCCCCCACTCTCTCTCTTTCACACACACACACACACAGTTAAAAATAACAGAGACAAGGCAAGACAAAATCTATTCCTGTTTGTTACAAGCTCAAATTATTTTGTTACAACTATGTTTTAAATATGTATTGACTAGTGTTTAGGTTTTAGGTACTCGATAGCATTCTATTTGTTTGATAATTTGTTGAGATTTTAAACTGATGGAAAAGATTGTTTTATAATGTTAACTGTGAAATATTATATAAGGTTATTTGCAACACTATGAGCTCTACTTGTGCTTTATTTGTGCATAATTAATTCACTGATTATAGAACCAGTTGAGTTTCATTACATTAAGCAATATTTTGTATTGAACCAGATTAGACTAATAATATATATAACATAAATGATTATGTACATAAACATAAGTGTATACATTTTTTACTATCACATCTATATTTGAAAAATGACCAACAAACATTTTTGACATAAACAAAAATAAGAGTATTTAAAAATGAGGTGAGAATACACCCTGGATGGCAGACCATCACTTGTTAACAGGCGCACATACTTTACCATGCTATTCACACCTAGGGGCATTCCACCTACTGGTATATTATTGAGAGGTTGGAAGGAACCAGAAAATGCAAAGAAAATCCATGTTCACATAGGGAGAACTTGTACAGAAACCCTATACAGACTGTAACCAGGGTTCAGCAACAAACTGTGAATTGGCAGCAATACCCAGTCTACTACCTTTGTTACTTTAAAGAACAACAACAACAACAACAATAGTAAAACCATGGTAGTATCATGCTTACCCTGAAGTATCATTATAAAACCATGGTAGTGTCATAGCTGCCCTGTAGTAAATCTGTCGTATCCCAAACCTTTCATAATGCTCCAGACCATTTCACAAGGCCTTCTGCCCTTCACCACTTCCATCTTACTGACTGGCCACTGACTGACTGTCGCACAGCCCTGTTGTGTTTAGACAGGTTCCAACATTTCGTCTGAAGTGGATGAGACATCTGCAAAAAAATAAAAAATGAGTCATACTGCTCAATACCTGGACATAACATTTGGGTACTATAAAAAGACTGCTCTGATTAAGGCAACACATTTGCGGAAATCCAAGGCTGCAGCTGTATCATGTAAAATAAACCATGAGCTGAACTGTGTGCTGAAAAGTTTCCCCACCTATCAAGAAAACTGTTCCCTACAAAACAAAAGGCTTATAACCAGAATCTGGCACCTCATAAGCAGATACTTGTGGGAGATAGCTAAAGCAGCACTCTTGGAATAATCTCCACTCTGTTTTTGTTTCTGTTTTGGCACCAGATCCAGTCAATGAGGTATACATCATTTGTAGAAAAGCTTCCACTTAAGTGTACGAGTACCGTAGACTATTGGATATTGAAGTGTTTCATTAAGTGTTTCTTAAGCTTGTGATTCACTCAGGAAAGACACACCCAGAGGCATAGGACCTGGCTGGGGTGCCAAATTTCTTCATCCATTTAGGACAGTAAGTATGCTTTGGGAGAAGGTTGCCAGGGTGCTCTGACTGCTACCAAAAGCAATAGCTGAAACAGTGATGCCAACATCTTAGGGTCATAGGGACGACACTGTGGCCTAGTTGCTGAATTCTGTAAGACATGGGAGCATGGGAATGATTAGTCGTGGGGGAAAACCAGTTTGAGCTAACTTAACTCTAGGTAAACCACAGATCCACTGGTAACTAATCAAATGCCTGCTAATCAGTTGGACAGTGGAGGATACAAAAAAATCCTCTTTTAAAGGGAGAACCCACCAAGCAGGGAGAATGGAGGGAAACTGACTTTCAGCAACAGGTTGTATTAATAATCCAGAAAACACAGTTGGCTCATCAGTGAACAGCAGTGTGTTGAGAAAAACCTGCTCGAACCATATTAGCCATGCTTAGCCAAAAGGCAATATGGAAAATACTGATCTCAATCCAATGGGATGATGGGAGAATGGAAGATTGGCTCTAGCTTGGTTGAGCTTTTTAAAATTTGAATGTGGCAATACATACAGTACATTCATCTGTACATGCATGTATATTTGTAAACCATATTGTTTAAGTGACTAAGCTTTATAGTATTACAAAGAATTTTTATAGGATGCAATAGCAATCTATGGTGTAGAGGAAAACAATTCCTAACAAAGGGTCCCAAGATGGGGTCTTTTTTTCCCCTCTTTAATCCCTGTAATTGGAACATTAAAACATTTTTCAACTTATAGCCTTCTTTTCCTAGAAGGATGGACCATGGAATGTTCTTTGTTCAGTTGAACATTGACGAAATTGAAACGGACAGCATCAGAAATAAATTGCAACTGCACAATACGCAAATCACAGACATGACAACTGCATGTTTTGGCAAGAAATTCTATGGTCTTTTTCAATTTAGATAGATAGATAGATAGATAGATAGATAGATAGATAGATAGATAGATAGATAGATAGATAGATAGATAGATAGATAGATAGATAGATAGATAGATAGATAGTAGTTTTCCCACATCATAGTTTAATTCTACAGTCTTTACTGATCCCATGAGGGAAATTCTTGAGGGAAATTTAAGATAGAAGAAGCAACCTTAAAATAAATATTTCACTTATTTAAAATAATAAGTTGTTTCTCCAACATACAATATGTAATAACACAAACAAGAAACATAAAGTGAAAAAATAGATATAATAGATTTGGATTTCTGATGTGCTAATTTTCAGAATTTACATTTAATCAGAAATATCACTGAACTACTTTTTTTTTATTGAGAACGAATTCAGAGATCCTGATTTTTTTCTTCGATTCTCTGTACTAGCAACAGAGACATTACTTACTCTGTTTGAAATGGTCTAAACTTTATAAATGAGGGTAGATATTTTGTTGACTGTACAGTGTGGTCAATGACTGTGGGTGGTCTGGAGGCTTTGCAGCTTCATTATGAGTAATACAGCAATTGTCAAACTTTAGCTAAAAAAAGATTGGGAGATTGACTTAATATTTCAATCATCTTAGCAAGAAAAACAAACGGCAAATTAATACAATCTTTGTATAAATAAGGACAGATCACATATAAAACCTCTATTAAAAGTAATCAAAATATATCTATCTCGTTTTTATAGCAAGCCTAACAAGTGACTGACAAAATTTCCTATTTAAATGACAGTATCCAAAAAAAGCAATGATTCATTGTAAACAATGCAATTAGACCAATACTTCTTCACTGTTATTCAGGGCCCTAATATGATCTGGCAGGAATCATAAACATTTTCTTTTTGTTAAAAACATGTGAGCTACCCCTCCTTCTAGACAAATGCCAGATGCAGAGTTTGCTACAGGGTGAAAAGGTATGTGCCTCTTTTAAATTGACACACACACACTGGGGAATAATCAAAACAGGCCTGGTGTTAGATATTCCACTGCAGTGTACAGCCATGTCAAATGGAAGTGCCTTGCTTAATAATTGTATGTGTGGGTTTGTGGATAATATTTCAGCTCCGCTCATTAGTTGAAGCTCTGTTTTGAGTCAGACATGGATCGCCAACATGGTGAAAGAGTGCAGGCTTTAACTGGTATGACAAAACAAAAGAAGACAAATTGCTGATGGCTTGAACTTTGTCTGATAATGTAGCCAAGGAAAGCCAGTATAGTTGACTCTACAGAATGAAAAGGCACTAACAGAAGTTAACTAATATTCTACTAAGGTGATCATTGAGCCTCTAAAGAAGAATAGAGATTCTTTGATCTAATTATCGCTCACCAATATATGACGTCTTTTATGCATGATAGTCTTTATGGTTAAGTCTTTATGGATAAGTCTCAGAATTTCTCATTCCTCCTCCACCTCTCTCTGCACTTTGCAGACAGCCCGGCAAACCACATACTCTTTCTGCATTCTCATGTGCCTCACACTTCATTCATATAATGATAGATCACTGCCAGTTTACACAGCAGACCAAAAAGCTGCAGTTAAAGGGCAGACCAAACATGGAACTAAAAAAAAAAAACCCTGCATAATGGTAAGAATTTATCCTGTTAATGTGTTGTGTCCTATTTATTTTACCACATTTCAAATCTGTTGTTTGTTTGGCACTCTGATCACTGCAGCCACAGATTTCACACCACATAAATCGCTATTATTTGTTGGCAAAGGCCTGGGAATGATGTCTAAAAACTTTGCTCATCAAATAAATAGCCTTCATGAGAGTGTACAGTGCCTATATGCTCGCTTGATCTTTCCCAGTTTTCCTGTGTAATTGCCTTGAATTGAAATGGACTTAAATGTGTCACACAGCTACACAAAATATCCAAGTCCATTTCACTGCATTCCATTATGTTGAAACTAGGGAAAAATCTGTCTATATATTTTGCCAAATTATTTACAAATTGCACATTTGTTCTCATGCCATGCATTTGCCTTTGGAAATCAAGTAATTAGAACGATTGAATATGAGACAACAGATCAGAATTTCAGATTTTAGTTCCTGATATTTAGAAAAATAAGCCTTTTACTTATTACAGATACTTCTCCTCATATGTCACAGCATTGTTTGGGAACTTGGTGACAGAGCACATAGTCAGCAATAACACAGCACCCCTTTAACAGAGAGGATCATAGGCCTTGCTCAAGGGCTCAGCAGTAGCAGCTCAGCAGTACCGGGGTGCAAAACCCCAACCCTTCTGATCAGTAACCCAGATCCTTAACTGTTGAGCCTCCATTGCTCCTGTGTTATCACCACTGTTTTGGAGGTTTTGCCACTTCCATCTCCTCTTTAAAAGGTGAACTGCATGCTCAACTGCTAAAGAGTCATGGTGATTGATTGGCCAGTATAAACCCTTCCATTGTTTTCCATGATGAAATCCTTTGTTGTGTTGGCGCTGTGTTTTGGGTCATTGCCTTGTTGCATGATGAAGTAACCTCTAAATAGATTGGATGTACTGCTCGGTAAATTGGTAAATTAGGCTTCTGAATTCATTCTGCTATGACATATACATCATACATCATCAATAAAGATTAGTGAGCCTGTTCCAAAAGCAGCCATGCAAAACTAAGCCATGACTCTACCGCCATCATGCTTGACCGAGGAGCTCTTATGTTTAGTCATGGGTACATGGGTATTTTACATTGTTGTTTTGGCTATTCCCTGCTATATTTCCTGTTGTATTCAATGCTTAAGTAATGGCATTAGTTGATTTCCCCTCGTTTCACGGTTTAAAAATTGCTTGCTTTTCTCCCATAGACAATTCTCTGGTTTCGGTTTGGGTTTATCCTTTTTAACACCAAATTCAGTCTAAACTTGGGCACTTCTATAGACAAAAATGACTCCAGCTTCTACATTTATAATTACGTTTCCAAGGTTACTAATAATTACTAATAAGGCTCATACAATTGAGACTTTTGAAAATATCACTATTAAAGGGTGTGATGAATGCTTTTGATTTTATTAGTTTGGTTTGATATAGTTGAGGTTGGTTGTGATTTGTGAGGAAGTGATTCTGTCTATCCCTACCCCATAACCCAGACATGTGAAGACTAAGAGAGATTGTTGTCATGTGCAGAGAGTAATCAGTACTTGCCAGATATTCTTTAATGTTGCTGTCTGTCTCTCAGTAGCTTCCCTGGTAAGATTTGTATTGTTTTTTTTGTATATTTTGGACGAACATCCCGTTCTTGGTAATGTCACTGTGCTGCCCCATATTTTTCACTTGTTGATGATGGCCTTCATTGTGTTCCATGATACATCTAATGTTTTGTAAATTCTTTTGTACCCCATTTATGCTTTGTAAGCTCTTGGCTTCAGGAGATGTCAGGAAAATCCCACAGAAACAGCTGATCTTTATTTGGGGTTAATCAGAATAATTTCATTGAGGACAGCTGAATGATTATAATGTTTGTACTTCCCAATTGTAAAAAGGTGTGCACACTTATGCAACCAGGTTATTGGAACTTTTTATTTTTCTCTGAAGGTTTTCTGATCGTTAATTTTTTTTATAGGTTTGTAAATTCACATTAAGTGTGGAAAAAGCTCTGATATAATTAATCGTTCATGTTTCATTTTTTACTTTAAGAAAACATACCATTTCCAATAGGCAAATATAGATTTTTTTAATATCCACTGTAGATATACTGTTTATGTCTATCTAGAAAGTATAGAATATAGAATCTCCAGAAAATTATGTTTGGTCTTTGTATATTGTATATTACATTGTATGGTCTTTTGGCAGTAATCAAAATAAAACAATTTACAGAGAACTAACACAGAACATCAAGTTTGGAGATCATTATAGTCAAAGGGCATCCATTCAAAGGTTTCCCAATACTAAATGCACCCATCTGTTTCTTACGCCCTGGCATGTCAAATAAAACGAATCATAGAAGGCAGGTATGCAAACTATCCTGTTGTGTTTAGAGTAATAATAAAATAATTACCTTTTGATAAGAAAAATATGTGTGGTGAGGGCTTCTTGGAAACTCAGTACTAATCCAGAGTGGAACACAGAAATGATTCCTCACCCGCAATTGTGATTTCCTGAGCTTTTCCAAAACTGCCAGAGCGCTTGCTTAGAGAAGCTGGCAGATGTAGGTCTGTCTGTACAAAGGCCAAAACAAACAAGTTCTTTCCTCTTAAAAGACAGACAATGGACTGTCATGAAGTTTGGATGTCTCTGCACATTGTCTGTTTATTTGGTACATGGCATGAGAAGCCTAACTGGCAGTGGATGTTCGTGACAGAGGAACACTGAGTAGGTGGCAAGCCAACCAAATCTGAAATGTAGTTATTAGCTTTTGAAGACGAATAAAATTTATAGGCTACTGCAGTTATTAAACAAAGATTTATGATAAACAGTTGTCTTGTATTAACCAAAATGCTGTCTGTTTACAAACACATGTATTAAGTTTTTAAGCATGAGGTAGTAGCATATAAAATGGTCTACTTTGTTTTCCTTTCCTAAATACGCCTGATTTTGAACCAAATCAAAGCTTCCAAAACAATCCGTATACAAAAACCCCGAAGAAAGTTGTGTTTAAATGAGGAGGGTGCTCAAGCTCCATGGTTTATCAGCTGCCCTTTTACTTAGATAGGGACAACAGAGCAGACCATTTTTACTTTTGCTATCTAGACTACAGACCATGACGTGAGCCCATTGCTCCAAAGGGCCCTCAGTTAAGATCAAAAGAGGCCACACATTACACTAACTTTTTTCCTCAGGAGATAGCGCTGCTGGATAAGCACTATTCTATCGCTACTATTTAAACAAGACATGCGGCATACTTGGAATTGACCTCTTACTTGATGAGGTGATCTCACAGTCTCTTTCTTAACTTTCAGTGCAGAAGCCATTTCAGTACAGACTAATACAGAGTAGTTATTTTAGCAGAGAAATTATTATTCATTTATTGTATGTTTAATTATGCTGATTATGTAATATAAAGTGTATACCAACATATACATATATATATATATATATATGTTGGTTTATATCAGGTAGTAATTGTAATTAAAAGTCTAATTCAAAAAATTATTAATAGCATTAAATATATGTAATTTCTTAAATTATATTATTTATTAAAAATTTAGAATACAAGATTGTTTTTAATTCAACCGGTCTAAAATAGTTACAGAATACAGAAAATAAAATCACACAATATATTGTGAACTGAACAAAATTATAGGGTAGATGCTTTGTAGATTCACAATCTCTCATAATGATAAGTTGTGGTTTATCATTGTAAGCTGTTCCTGTCAATAACAAGTGTATGCATGATAAAGAAAATAGCTACTCATTTATCACCAGCCCTAAAAAATTTGTTAAACAGCATGCCACAAAAAATTCACTGTCACCTGAGACAGACAAACTGAATTGTAAATACATCTCATAGTCAAAAATCGTATAATTCCTTGGTCATTTTGTGGCCTCATTCATTACTCAATCTATACTCTTAATAGTCGTATTTCCCAAGCTGCTTAAATGTGTTTGTACACTGTAAAACATTTCAAGATGGCTAACCTTTGAAACGAAGGTTCACCTGTAGCCTTAAAAATGTGAGTAAACTCAACTTGAAGATAAGCTAAGGATTATCAACAGTCTACTAAGACTGATCTACTAAAGATTATCAAAAGTTGTCTGCTGCTATTTGTTTCTATGTATCCTTATCAGAAAAAAAGATCCCAACTATCTGCCCTCAACTGACCTCAGCCCAATGAGAGGAATGAAAGATTCGTTTTAATATCTGGAAATTGTTTACTGCCATAATCATAGAATCAAGAGGCAGCCTCTCTATAATTTCTCTAACATATAAATATCCTTGACCAAGTTATACAATGATGAAGACTCTAGGGTCATTTACAACTTGCTGTCTTCTTTCAGCTTGCCCTCATTCTTGTCTGCTCCTTTCTTCCACTGAGCCTTCCCATAGCTCTCCAAACAAAAATGCATGGTGTTGGGGAGTATCAACATTCTTTGAGTTGAAGTATAAGCAGCATAATAAGCGGTTTAAAAAGAAACATACAAAATGTTTTAGAGATGTAAATAAATACAGTATATCAGACAGAATGTTTTAGTCCTCAGCTGTATTATAGCTCTATCTTAAATGCCTTCAGTAGTGGCATATGATTGAGTATGTCATCTAAACATCAACAAACAGTTTACTTGCCTCTTCTAAGTGCCAGTGTTGTCCACAGAAATGCAAAACCCTATATTATATGGCAAAATTGTGTATACTTTGGAATTGCAGTTATAATCCAGTGTTGCTGACAAAAATGATAGTGGGAGGAAAGCACTGACTGGGTTCAGAACAATAATTATATCAGCAACATTAGTGCATAAAATCAATTCTGTGTTATGCATAGGCCGTTGTGACTGCAAAATGCACTAGTACTACTGTTTAAAAGAATGTAATTCTTTACATTATTCATACAAAAATAACTTGAACATAATATTGTAAATTGCACAAATTTCAAGGGGAAATTTCTTTCTGAAAATTGTTAGGATTCTACGACATATAGATAAACAGGGAAGCTTACCTTCAGTATGTCTCCACAGTGTTCAGGCTTAAAAGGTAGTCTGGATAGATTATTTGGAAACTAATACCTCTTGATAATCATAATAACCAATCCTAATTATCCTAATTACATTTCTTATAAAACATTGGTTAAATGACATGCTTTTTATTATGGTTATAAAACCAAGACATTTATTATTTTGTTGTTTCAACAAAAACAGGGAACATAGTAAGGAACACTCAGCAGGATCCTAATCATGAATTGCTGTAAAGTTAATAGATTGGTTACATTTATGAGTGAGACTATCCATGATGGTTTGATATGTTGCTATTGCCACCACATACACGTTCAACATAGATGGTTACTTTCTGTTGTCTAGACTAGTATTTCATGAACAGGGCAAAGTAGTACACATAATTTGAGGAAGAGTTTACACAGTTTTACTAGGGTCACTGGTACACGTCGGTCTTTTGGACTTCTGTACCACATTCCTCTATCTACTCTTTACTAAAGAGCCAGGTCCTAGGTGAGAGTAAGATGGGAAAGTTGTTAGATCATTCTGTCTATTTGGAACGACAGATCAGGGAGGAAACACTCAAGCCAGTCCATCTACCAATGAAAGCTGCAGGGGAAACAAGGACCTTCCAGTATACTTTGGGGCTATGAGCCGGACTCTCCAGTCCAGTGTGTCCTGACCTAATGGACTGTCCAGCTTCACCACGGAGAACTACAGTTGACATTGAGTAAATTTGTCATTGGCAAAGCGGCACACCTTGGCCCTGCCAAGTCAAGGATACATCAAAGTCACTTCTGGGTGCACTGCACTGTGCCATTCTAGCAAATACACTGAGCTCAGTAAGGCTAATCATAGACAAACCCTCCTAAGGAGTGTTGCAACAAGTAGAGAGCACGACCTAACTTTGAGCCATCATGTTATTTTATGTATCTGACTGTCATAACATTGTGGTGCCATTTCATAATTGCTAAGAAGAATTGGAAAGTTTGACAGACTCCCCAACTCTCACATTGGGGCTCCATGTGCCATTTTACCTTTGTGTCATACTGCCCCTCAGATAGTGAGAGAGGTCGCTTTGGTAACTATTTCTCTCCGATGGGCAAAAGCTTTAAGACAGACCCCTTTGGTGTGAAAAGCTTTAGGGCTCCAAGGACTTGTGCCTCTCGCACTGAGATGAGTACACATTTCTGTTTATTTGGTGTTTACTGTTTAGTCACAGGCCAATAACTCGTATGTAAAATTTCCATCATTCCAAGTAGCTGAAGAGGACTACTCTTACTACAGCATCAGATAACAGTCATAGTATCCTCAGCAAGAGCTGCATGACCACAAATACCGACCTTCCCAAATTCAAAGTACTAATATGTAAGATACATTGAAATTGAGAGGGTGGATAGCATTCTCAATGAATCAAGCATCATGCAGGTGGGTTTAATAATGTCATGCTTTATATTAGGGAGCTTCTTTTCCAAGTTTATATATATATATATATATATATATATATATATATATATATATATATATATATATATAAATATGTGTGTGTATATGTAGTGTAACTGGCAGATACTAATTCAGATTAATTTCTGGTTGCTGCTGATGCAGGAGTTGAACAGTGTCAGTTCATGTTTAGACTGGAAATGACTCCCAGACACGACTACAATGATGGGCTCTGCTGAAGGGCTCAGTCTTCCATTACATGCAGCTGCAGTTCCAGGATCAACAATTTTAGTTGGGCAATGTCTCACACCAGGTTGTTTACATGTCTAGAAAGGGACTCCATTTGCTTTCTTGACTTCTCAACTTTGTGTATTGCTTGGGTTAGATTTGATTCCAAATCAGGGTCTTTGTGGACAAATAGCCAGTGTTTGTCCTTGGCTTCCAGGGATCTTAAACATTGTTGCACTAACACAAATACTGGATTGTGACTTGTTAGTCAATCAGACCTGAAGCTGTGGAAACCAGATAACTTGGTGGGTAACTATGGGGAGACTGAAAAGTGAACCATTTGAACATGCTAGTATTCACAGGACCCATAGTCTTTGGAGGGGAGATTATGAAAGCTGATGAATGAATTGACAATGGAGGAAAAAGGTTAGCATAAAAAACGTATTTAGTAGGCTAGTTATGAGCATATGTGTCTGAAATATAAGTAGAAGCATATAAATAGAAATATCTGCTAAGAAAAGGATAAAGTTAGCCTCTATGAACAAACTAGAACTTCTAGTGAACTGCAGCACCATTAAGAGAAATGAAATACATCAAATGTTTATAACTTATTTATAAAATTTAAATTAAAATTCTCTACACACATTCACCTGCATGAAATAATCACATAATAATTTCCTAAATATATTCCTTTGGAACATATCCAAAGCTATTCGAAAACATTCACTGCAGAGACAGCAATGATATTCTCAGCCAACCACAATATTCCCTCAGAAGTAAGCCTCAGGATGTGTAAATTAGAGTGAAGTTCCTCCATTCTTCCATGTGATGAATGACCCATGCCGAGTAATGGTGTTTTCTAACTGGGCATGCATCTGCACAGGCATCAGAAAGCCAAGCCTGTCTTACTGCACTTCCTTCCATAAATTTAGCCTCTCTTTCAGTGTAACTGAGTTCATTCTGGCTTGGTCTGTTCAAACACTTTCTGAGTGAAGCATACAGAACGCCACCTAACAAGTCCATTTTATAAATGTGGTTGATATTGGGACATCATGAAGGCATAGTGGCTAGCACTGTCACCTCATAGCTCCAGGGTCCCTGGTTTAATTTTGAGCTTGGATTATTATTATTGTTTGTGTGGAGTGTTTCTGCAGGCTCTCTTTTGGTTTTTTCCAAAAATATAACGTTTCCAACGTATATATGACTGTGTGCATGGTTCCCTGCAATGGACTCGTGTAGTATTAAGGGCATATTCCTGCTGTGTGCCAAGCATTCCTAAGGTATGGGGTTTAGATCCACTGCAACCCTGAAAAAAGCAATTACCGGAGATGTATGAATGAATATATATAACTATATATACATATATAAATGTTTTGCAGAGCAAGATCTGATCATCATCCTCAGGTATGTGGGGGCTGGTCTGTTATTGATTTACTTTTGCTTTGTACTCAAATATGCTTTACATGCAATAATTCAATACAGATAGTTGCAGAGATGCAATAAATGGAACATACCAAGCTGTTAATGGTCAGTTGCAGGAGACTCATATCAAAATGATAAAGCCTATAATCTCCTCAGTGGCCTCTATGAGGAAATATGTGTTGCCTGGGCCTACACCAAATATAGTGGAGTATTTAAAAAAATCAAACAGTCCTATCACATACAGTGCCTTCATACTTTTTTTGTAATGAGATCTGGTCCCAAAAACTTGAATCATTTGTGCAACAGCAGACATCATATTCAAATTTGTATTGTTGTGTATTGAAGACTGGACTTCATGAACCATGATGTTCAATTGTAGTTCAATAGAAGAAGAGTATCCTTTGCTTATGTGCCATTGTACTTAATTTCTTAATACAGATTATGTAATATAATTGAATAGTACTAATATCTTTCTTATGGCCAGTGCTCAAGAGCTCTGCACCTGTGGCTTATGTCAACAGCAGACAGAGCTCTGGAGCTAAAATTGAATTGAAATGTAAATAATTTCTAATGCAACATTCAAGAAATCTATTTAAGTATTTAACCTAATTATTACTTAATAGGTTAATGTGATCAGTCATGACATTGGCTCAAATATATGTTTCCATGATCATTTTAATGAGGACAATGAGGACAGTAAAAGTTTTAAGTGATGACAATTTTCAGTAATTTTACAAATACTCTCACCATCCACTTGCATGTTCATGCAAGTATATAATATAGTCAGTCCAGGTTTGGTGAGTCTATGTCTCAGATATTTGTTCTTGGATGATTTGGCTGTTTTTGCTGTTTGATTGCTGACCTCAGGTTTGATATGTTGATCCTTTTCTGCTCACCTTGGTTGTAAAGAGTGTATCTGAGTCACTATAGACTTTCTATCAACTCAGTCTCCTCTGATCTCTCTCATCAACAACACATTTCAGCCAGCAGACCCTCCACTCACAGCATGTTTTTGCTTTTCGCACTATCCTGTGTAAACTCTGAAGACTGTTGTGTGCCAGACAGACTATTGTGTCCCAGGAGAAAAGCAGTTTCTAAAATACTCAAACCAGCCCATCTGGCCCAAACAACCAGGGCACAGTTAAAGACACAGAGGTCAGCTTTTCCATTCTGATGTTCCATGTGAACATTAACTGATACTCGGGACTTCTACATATCTACGTGATGATTGCTTTTCTGCCACATGATTGGATAACTGCCTAAATGATTGTACAGGTGTTCTTATTAAAGTGTATGGTGAGAGTACATGAATGCAAGAAAATCACTTTGTTAAACAAATAAATTATTAAAATGAAAGCATTCTCTGTATATTTGGCAGTTAATGAAGATGATGAATGAATAGTCTTTGGCTGAACCTACACCAAGGTTGCTACAACATGCTCATTAATCTTATCTTGTGTGATTCAATGGGTCACTCATTATTTGTGACTGCTGCCAAATAGCCACACACACACACACACACACACACACACCTCTACCCCAATTCACTTAGTGGCATGTTTTAGAGAGGTGGTAGAAAACTACAGTATCTTGAGGAAACACATCTGGACCCTGGGAGTCTAACAGTCAAACGCTGAACCTGGGTTACACCTACAGTAACTGTTTGTTTGAGGGGTCCTGAGAGTAGCCTGACAACAATTTTCTACAATCTGACATGCAAAAAAGATTTAATTTGTGTTAATTCAAGAGCCATTAGACAAAAGACTGTTGAGCCACACCGATGTTTGTGTGTTTTTGGAAATAAATACGGTATTAAACGTTTTACGACGGCAAATGAATGAAATGGAATAATTAAGGCATTTATTTTGTTTCATGTTGTTGTTAGTTCTTTATTTTGTCATAATGACCTTGTGTTAAATGCATTGTAAATCTGGACCATCCTTTTGCTAAATTTATGACCCCGAAAGCAAAGCTACTGTTACTGGTCTCACCATGACATCATTACCATATTTCACTGCTTTTTTAGCCAAGTAATAAAATCTTTAGTGCTAGCAAAGTCCTGCTGGAACAATTAAGGATGAACTCAAGTGTTTGGACCGAGAGCTACTTGCCAAGAGGTGAACTCACACATCAACTCCCAAAGGTGACTGAAGTATATCTAGCTGAGTGTTCTAGTGTGTGTGTGTGTGATGAGTGTATGCGCGATGTGCAGAAAGAGAAAAGGAAATGCATAACCTGCATTGATTTAATTTCAAATTCTTAAATATTCAGATTTATTGTTTTATATACAGGCATATTGCTTCATATTGTTTGAATATATTATTGAAATCAAACTGTATTCCCACAAAACATTAAATTAAAGGATGCGGCAATTTTAACGAGTATGTCCAAAGGTAAAATGTTCCTTGCCATATTTACTCTCATTTCTGCAATGAGAGCTGCAAGAAAATGGACCATATGACCTGTCGCAGGTGCAAACGCAGGGGAGAAATTCATTGGACTCTTTTGCTGATCCCGCTGATAGTCGAGGCATTGTCATGTAACTTCAGTTAACATTATGCTACTTTAAAAAAATATATTATATTTTATTATTTTGCCTAAATCACATTTAATGTGTTGAAAGGAATATTTATTGGAGCAAGACTGCGAGAGTTGTTTCACATGGTTTCAGTTCATCAGCCAGCTTTTACATCTGTTCCTTGTTCAGATAAAGAAAGAAAAAAGCTTAACTTACAAAAAATGTTTGTTTTATATTAAGTTTTCAACAGTGTCCCAATTGTAATAGGCTCTATGTACATTCACTAAATATTACACAGGGATTAAATTTTATGAGTTTATGTGCAAGAGATTCTAGTAAACTGGGTCTTATATTCATTAGCAGTAGTGATGCTTTACTGTACACAATATACATGAGTTCCAGTGTATGTTCTGTCACATAGCCCTATATATTGCCAGGCAAAATGGACATGTAGCTTGCCTACTGTAGTCGTGTATATAAACATTTGCTCCTTAAAGTTATTACTATTAAGAAATTTGCTGGTGCCAGTGTATCAGCTATACTTATCTATAACAGATATAATTAGAAAAAACACTGAATTGGGTAAAAAAGGAAAAGGCCCTGCAGCTTAGAATAAAATTAAAGCTATCAGAAATAGCTTTATAGGGTGGTGTGGTCAGCTGAATATACTATCTGCACCAAGCTCCCTGACCTGGAGTCTATCTACAGCAAGCGGTGCTGGACCAAGGCCAGGAAGATAGTCAAAGACCTCAGCCATTCCAACAATGGACTCTTTTCTCTGTTGTGTTCAGGGAAGTGCTTCTGCTCCTTGAAGGCAAAACCAGAGAGAATGAGGAGGAGCTTCTTCCCGCAGGCATTTCGGGCCCTCAACCAGGAGAACACCTAGACCCTAGACTTTTTCTGGACTCACACCATATCAACCACTAATTTCACAATAGTAAATTGCACATTGTACTTTACCAATATATATAACATTCTATATTCATACTCATCATTCCATTCATACCACATACCACCATACCTATACAGATCTAATCACTGTAGATAATATCTTTTCTATAGTTTATCTATTCATATTCCTATAGTTTATCTATTTATATTCCTATTGCATTTTTCCACTATTTTCCCCTTATATTTCCTGTATGTTCTATTATTTTATTGTATTTGTTTTCATTCTTTTTCATTACTGTTAATTGGCTCTATTTCTTATAACAAGGACATTGTTAAAAAGTTTTTCTTTTCTGTGTATGATTGTCTAAATAGAATTTGAATTGAATTTAAATAACATACTGAATAAAATACATTTCAGGACAAGAGTTATCAAGAAGGCAATGGACATTGTTTACACTCCTTTCTGTAATAATGTAACATGTATACCAACACTGTATGAACTGAACCTATTTTAAAAGGGAAACCTGCACCAAGCTAGTTAGCTCTACTACCCAGTTTACTAGGCTCTACACAGCAAACAATGGTCTTTCAGATTTTGTTGTCCATATGTGGACAGCCCTTAACTGACTGAGCTGCCTGCATGGTGATAAGATACAAGAAGCCCATCTGTGTATTTGAAGTGTTCTATTCAGGTTTAATCATAGCTGGAGTGTAGCTGGGGTCTGAACATCAGACTTAACTTCTGTATAAGAATCTTTCAAATACTATTAAATCCCATGGCAGTAATGCAATCGATAAATGGGGCAGACAATTGAAAACAGTGGAGACTTGATATTAAATAGATACAATACTATAGTTTGTATCTCGTTCCTGTTAAGACTTTAATCCTCCAGCAGAGCACTCTGAAAACAGAGAAATGGTAATGCCATGTTTTCCTTGTTTCTTGCTCAGGTATTGTCAAAACATGATCATGATTTTTCAATATATTAGTCATGGCTTTTAACAAAAATCAAAGCAAAACAAACAAAAAACAATCAAACATAAAACAAGAGAGAAAGAAGAGAAAGATGATCAGATCAAGCGATTGAAGTAAAAATGAATTGTGGAAAACAAATAAAATAAATTAACCTCACTCTCTGGAATAAAACACAATGATTAAGAGCATTCAGTTTCCCAATGTCATATTGAAATTGTTCTGAGAAAGTCATGGGTCTGTACTTATTCAAAAAGACTGAACATGATACTAGTGCAAAGGTCTCAGTGCCATAATAAGTGAATTAATAAATAAATAAAGCACTATGGAAAAGTTTTAAAAACATTTGTAAATTATTTTGAAATAAAAATCATAATCAAGAAAGTGTAATCAATAGTATGACTTTTTACACTGGAATTTCAAACATCACACTGCATTACTATACTTGAATAATTTTCAGTACATTATAATTATTAAAAACAAATTGTTCAACAATATTCTCTTAGGTATAGCAGCTCTGCACAGAGGTCTTTGGATTTGTAGGTTTCTTTGAAAATAACTGAAAAATGGGAACATCTTCCCAATAAAAAAAGAAGCCAAATTCCATGTTTGATTGTGAATGATAGTAAGAGTGTGTCTTAAACACACCTCACATCTGTTTAAGACAGAGAGGAAGGTGGAAGTGCTGTGTTTGATTAAATGACCTGCACATTGTCACCTGCCCTTAACCTGATCAAGTGACTATGGGACTATCAGAACTGTGTGCTAGTGAGGTTCTGTTCTGGAGTCTGCTCTTATGCATATAAACAAGATTAAACCTAATTGTGATCTTATAGTAATGTTTAGTATAACATGTTTAACATTTGAATGTTGAGTGCAGAAAGTTCTTTGTGGGATGATCTGAATAACAAATATTGAATTATTTGGTGTGGTAATAATTCACACATTTATGGAGCTTTGTAAGGGTTAATCTTGTTATCAAAGGGAAATAGAAGAAGGAAAGGAAACGTAATTGCAGCACTGAAGTCTCTAATCCAGACACCAAGATGATAAAGGTAATAAAACACAAAAATTAATGGTATCTTGCATTTCAAAGGTTTTCTATTCTTTTTTAATAGAAGGTTTAATATCAAGATTTTGGATATACATATAATGCTGTCAGCCCCATTTCAAGCAAAATAAGTTCAAGAAATACTAGTTTATACATATTTCTGGTTTGGCCCCTTATGTCTAAAGTGGTCTAAAGTTTTTTCCCCATGCCTGGATGAGTTTTCTTTGGGTCCACTAGTTTCTTAAGAACTCTCATATAGGTAAAGTATATAGATAAGATAAACGGGAAGATATATCTCCTCTCTGTGTTGATTATGTGTGCACATGATGTCCTGTGATTCCCTAACATCCCACCAAGGATGTGTTCCTGCCTCACAGCCAGTGTTCCCAGGGTAGGAGTATCAACTTTACATAATACTTTTCTAAGTTGTTGTTGACTCCCTTTTCAGGGTCATTTGGCCTGCATGTTTTGGCACAGGTTTTACACTGGATGCCCTTCCTGATGCAACCCTTCCATTTTATCCTGGCTTGGGACCGGCACTGAGATTTAACTCGGGAATCGAACCCAAGCCACAGCAATGAGAGTGCAGAATCCTGCCACTGGATCACCAGGAGGCTATTAATATTGTAAAGAAAAAAAATTCAAAATATAAACCAAACCTCACAATAAAATGCATAAAACCCAGCAATATATTTTAGTGTATGGATGCTGTTGAAAGGTGGAATTGCTGTATAAACATGTTTCCAGTATTTGGATATTCACATTCTCAAAGAATTACAAAAGAATTTCTACAAGAATTGAAAATAAAAGCACAAATACACATCATCTTATGAGAAACCAAAAAGCCAAGAACAAAACAATATGATTATGGATCATTTTAATGTAACTGTGTGACTGGAGACATTTTTTTATTATTATTTTTTCCCCTTTATTATTTTCATATATGCTGACAGTAACGTACACCATCAATAATACAAAACAAAAGCACATTTTTGTGGTATACATTTCTACTTCCTGTGGATTGTTTTTTGATCCAAAGGTCAGTCAAAATTGATTGATTTTAAAGTATGCATGCAAGCCTTCAACCCTCTCCTTCTCTATTCAGATTTTCATGGTGCATTAGCTGTTCTTCATAAATATTTATCAGACTAGGGCTGTCTTCCGAAACACCTGACAAGCGTTAAGATTCCCTGTCTGATCCTCTCAAAAGAAGTCCTCAGATGTCTTTAGCATGGTGAGGATTTCATACCTTGACACGCATGAGTGAGTCCAACCAGGCATTGTTGATATTTTACTGGAAAGCAATTACACCCCTTCTACCCCCTCTTAAAATAAGAGGGAACCACATAGGCTTAACCAATCTCTGCAGCTAAACCCTAAAATATTACACGTACCATTATTCTAACGGTGGAATGGATATAATGATTGACATTTATAAGCATTAAACTTGACTATTTGTATCTTACTGATCAAAAGTGAAAACACAATTAAACTTGTAAGATTACTTTCCAAAATGGTGTGGAAGAGAAATTATTATACTGCTGTAGCAACAATAATTCCTCTTGACGTTCACCTCTCCTTTCTGTGTCTTTTTTAAAGTCAGTAGAGGAAGTCTTTGCTGATTCTGCTGTGTAGGTGTTTAAAAGTTGGCTCTCCTGCTGCTTTATGGCAACACTATCTAGTGCATACACACACTTAGTTCCACATCCCTTAGTTTGCCTTCGTAAGGCAAGAACAGTAAAGGGTGGAATCTTTACTGGATCTATAGTGTGATATCTTATGAGTGTGATATCTTATGCTTGTTTAAAGTTCATTTTTATTGCTCATTTTAATGCAAACTACTTTCTAGGCAATTCAGTGTCACACCTTGCAATCCTTTAATTTAGCACCCTAAAATATCTTAGAGGAAGCAGTAAAGTTTTTATATAGAGCCCAGAGTTTAGTTTTTGTAAAACAACAACAACAACAACAAAACACATTTCAAGTAGAAACCATCTAGAAAGCTAGAACCAACAATAATTTAAAAAAAACCCTTGAAATATTTTTTATAAGTGCACAGGAATGATCTGAGATACAAGAGTGTTAGAGCTTGGAAAACCACCATGTTTAATTTGATAATAGACCAAATCATTGAGGCTATTATGTATATTCCAATTATTTATTCCTAATTTGCCTTAGTCAATACACTTTCAAGTTTAATTTACTATTTAGAGTGTATGCTTACCGTTCTTTAAGACCAAGTAAATTGGTCTTTATTTGTCACATATACATTACTGCACAGTGAAATTCTTTCTTCACATATCCCATCCTGGGGGGTTGGGGTAAGAGTGCAGGGTCAGCCATGATGCAGCTGGAGCAGGGTGGGTTAGGGGCCTTGCTCAAGGGCCCAACGGTGGTCCTTTAACTTTAAGGATGAACAAATAAGTAGTTCTTTATTAACAACTATCTTAGATATTAGATAGTTGTTAGATAGATAGCTAGATGGATGGATAGATAGATAGATAGATAGATAGATAGATAGATAGATAGATAGATAGATAGATAGATAGATAGATAGATAGATAGATAGATAGATAGATAGATAGATATTTTTGGTCTTCTCAGAGTGTTGTTTTTATTTAGCCAATATGACTAATATAACAATAACCCAGACTACAATGTACATTTCTTTGTAAAACCTTTCTTTTAAAATCATAAAAATTAGTAATGAATTTCCATGTATAATATTGTTCAATTTCAACATATTTCTAAATAGTTAAAATACATGAAACTACACAATACATAAAACACAACTCCTTAGCTGAGCACTAAATTATTTCATATTTTTACATGAATTACTCGTTAGCTAGCTCACACGGATTTGTACATTTGCACCATTAAGGTGCTCCCAGTAAAACCAGTATGCCTTCTTTTTATTCATCTTCATCTGCTTTCATATTTTCAAAAGTCAAAAGTTATATTCCTAAAAGTATCTTCTGCCTATCTACTAATGATGTCACTAACATTACTGTAGTAATGGTTTCTAACAAGTTTTACATGGTGAATTCTTGACACACGGCATATCCAATCAAATTACTGGAACTGTATTAACAAAAATACAATGAGGTAGCACTGTTAAAAAAAAAAAATCCAGTAAATGCTTAGAGCAACATTTTTATTCTGGCATTAAAATCAGAGCAATGAAATGTACCCTAACTCAATTTTTAAGGTTTTTGCTCTTATTTTAGTGATGTATTCTGATCTGTCTGAACAAATAAAATGAGCCTGGTATCTGACCGAATTGTCTTTTGAAAATATCACGCACATATGTTTCAAATTTCAGAAAACAGTACACCAAATGTTTTAACATCTGACACCATTCTAAGAATTGAAGAAATAAAAAAAAAAATCTAAAAACAATCTGTTACTGGCAAGGAATTGCTAAAGGCATTCCCTGTCAGGTCATGTAACTGACTTGACTAATTGCATTAGTATGCATTATCAATTGTATCCAAGTAAAACACATTATCTTACTGCAGTTTGCTTGATGCAGACTGCCTTGTCATGTCTGTAGATCTTTTGCTGCAGGCCTACTATAAGTACAACAGATGGAAAAGGTTTACAGGACCCAAATTCAGGAATTTATTTCTCTGGAGAAATATTGTTATGTTTACTGGATGAAAACCTCTAATGTGATGAGTGTGAAAGAAGAGTCCAGTTTGGTGAAAGAGACAGTAAACATAGCCAGAGCTGACACTGAAGTTGATCTTTAATAACATTTTGTGTCAGATGATAAAGAAAAAAACCCCAGAATGTACAATAGCATGATGAAATGTTATTTTTCTTAGTTTGAGTCTATCCTATGAAGACAGCTTTTGTTTATGTGTATGAAGGGTATTATGACCATAAATAGTATTAAAAAATGATAACACTTGCAGAAACAGAAAAGAAGGGAAATAGCTTGTTCCGTAATGAAAAATAGGTATTTGCAATAGCATGTACTGTATGTGACAGCTCTGTGGTTAAGGTGTTGGACTACTGATCAGAAGGGTCTGAAGTCAGATCCCAATTCTACCAAACGGCCACTGCTAGGCCCCTGAGCAAAGCTCTTAACCCTTGGTTGTGTAAATGAGATAAATGTAAGTTGCTCTAGACAGGCTTCTGCCAAATGCCATAAATTTAAATCTAATATTGTAAAAAAATCCTTTTTTTGACTGAAAAGCCAGTACTGATAATAACAGCAATAGCAATAGTCCAATTAAGCATGCCTTCAGTAAGGCTGCCCAAGAACAAACTGCATGACATCAACATACTGTGCAACAACTGGATCAAACAGGATACGAGACACCTGGAATGACTATGTGAACCTGTAGCTAGGTTCTATGAGTTAACAATGTGGCAAACACATGTTGGCAGTTGCAAATTCTGGGCACAACATTTCCAGCACGATCAATCCTTAGCTTGAAGCAGTGGGAAAGGTTTCAAAGAAAATACTTCCCATAACATTCCTGTGTTCCACATACATCTACTCATGTGGCAGGGTGAAAGGTTTTGTTTAGGCATTCTCAGCAGACTCAGAGACTCAGTAGACTTTGGTGTGACCTTTCTTAGCCAAAACCCTATTGTGTCAAGTCAAACTTGAGCATACTTAAACAACAATTGCTTCGCAGGTATTTTCTTTTGTCTGTTTAACATGACTAAACTCACCATACACTGCCAGGACTGATTGTAGGACACAATTTATTCACCTTTGTGAACATGTTGAAAGCGAAGAACATAGAGACCATATTAATATGAATAATATAACCTAGGCCGCACATAAGACATCATTTCCAGGAAGAAAATGTTAAGCCATTACTATGATGTCATAAAAATCAACAGTTTTTCCCATACCAAAGCACAACTAGTCCTGCTTTTCAAGTTTCTTTAAATAAATAGATTTAATGATGTTTACTGAAATAACAGGGAGTTTAACAATAACACATGCATTTTGACTTGGAGCTTGGATGACATTTTTGTTTTTTTAATTTCTAACCTAAATTTCAACCATTAAGATTATAAGATTATGCATATATATGTATGCTGATGTGGATATGGAACTTCAGTTGCCACATAATGTCAAGAAGTTCATCTGGCAACCTTTTTGATGGTTAATAGATGGAACTGTTATGACATGTGAGGATACTATTTCAGATATATTTATACTGGAAAATAAATGGGTTTCCTGCACTGGCCTAAGTTAAAATATTTTGAGTGAACCAGAGAACTGAACTGAAGTGAAAGGGTTCAAAAGGTGACAGTTGTCAGTTAAAATGATGGTGGTGCTATCAGACATTAATCCCAGTCACATTCACATGCCTGACTCTTTATTGTGCAGTAGTTTTGCCTGGGAACATTACTAAGTTAGCGCATTCAAAAATTCACCAGGAATACCTTTTTTAAAATTATTTCTTGTGTTCCTGTGTGATGACAATGTGGAGCTTTTTTTAATTTTTAATTTTTGATCATTTTAACTAGCTACTAATCTAGAATACTGTGTGTCGTGGCTTATGAAGCTAGTATCCACTAGCACAAAACACAATTGTGTTCTTCGGAGTTCACTCTCACAAGGTACATTCAAATCTGTTCTTCAGATTCATCATACTGGGAAACTGCACTAGCATGCATGCTGGAGTAAAGGGTTGGCTTTTGTAATCAAATTCTTTTGTTAATAAACATTGTGTACTACACTTGATTCCAACCTTCTGAGTTGTTTCATGACCCAGACATTTCAACTGTGTTGTCAGAACAGATGTTATTGATAGTGGGTCAATTCCAGAACACAAGCTTAAACTGTAATATGCCAGGAAGGATCTGCTTTCGATACTCTCTTTAAGAATTGCAAGAGATTTGTCAACTTCAGACATATAGCGGCAATTCGTTTTCTACATACGTATATAAAAAATGATTATATATATATATATATATATATATATATATATATATATATATATATATATATATATATATATATATATATATATATTATTTGGAATCTGCTGTAGCTTTTTTGTAGCTTAACCTGGTTACACGCTTTTATAATTGAGGATGTGTGTTCAAAATGAATCACATATTAATGCTAATAATCATACAGCTGTCATCAATGAAATGATTCTGATTAACACCAAATAAATAACAGCTGTTTCTGTAGAAATTTTCTGCTGAAGGCATGGTCCAGTTTAAAAAGCACTCATAGTATCTTACTTGTTGAATGCTATTAATCAGGAAAGAGGTAAAAAAAAAAGAAAAAAGAAATGTACCATGGAACACTGTAAAGGCCATCTTCAACAAATAGAAAAATGGAGCACTACAGCGGACATCTCTCCAAAATTTATAAAAGAACAAGACAAAACTTACCAGGGAGGCTGCCAAGAGACCTACGGCAACATTAAAGGAGCTGCCGGAACATCTGACAAGTACTGATTATGCTCTGCATGAGACAAAAATCTCACATAATCTTCATATGGCTGGGCTATGGGGTAGGGAGGCTACACGGAAGCCCTTTTTCACAAAAACATCCAAGCACAACTACATCACCCCAAACCATGTGGCAAGTTGGAGGGAATCATGAATAGCTACAAATGCCAGTTGATTTTAGTGCTAAACCTCTAGTACGTAAGCTGAAGATAAAGAGGAATTTCAACTTTCAGCATGACAATGACCATACATCCAAATCAACAAAGGAATGCCTTAACCAAAAGAAGATAAATATTTTTAAATGTAATCTATCCAGAGCTCAGACCTGAATCTAATAAAAAATATGTGAAGTGACCTGAAGAGAAGCTACCTTAACCTTTACCTGGATCTAGAATGTTTTATTCAAGAATGTATTGCCAAGTTAAAATGTGCCATGCTGATAGACTCTTATAAATGGTATAAAAAAATACACATATGCCCACATTTATGCAACTAGATTATTGTAAGGTTTTTTTTCTTATCCCCCCAAATATTGTTTTTCACTTTATTAGCATACTTCCCAAATATTAAAGGTAGGAAATTCTGACATAATTTTACTTGGTTTCATTACAGCATATACATTATCAGAGAGAAAGAGAACAGATGCAGAGATTTTAGGATTTCCTTATACTGGTATATTTTGACAATTGTGTTTAATTAAAGTTTTTATGTGCCTGCCATCTGTCTTTTATACATAAAGGCTTCCATTTAGCCAGGCTACCACAAAGGCCTGATTGAGTATTTAGTAAACATGGTTGTCCTTCTGGCAGGTTTGACCATCACTGCGGAGAACTTTTGAAGCTCTGTTAGCATGGCCACAGAATTCTTGGTCACCTGCCTGATCAAGACCAATCTAGCTTGCTTATTTTTGGCTTAGTTTTACAGTATTGCCAGCATTACGAACAGCTCTAATGGTTTCAATCTTCTTCCACTGATGGAGCTCACTGCACTCATGGGAACATTCAAAGCTTTAGAAATTGTTTTAGACCATTACCTAGATCTTTGTCTTGATTGTGGAGATCTATGCAGTATTATAATTTTTGGTCTGACATGCAATGTGAATTCTGATAACTTACATACGCTGGTGTGTGCCTTTCTAAATCAGGACCAGTCAACTGAATTAGCCACAGGTGGTCTTTAGTTCTAGAGACATTTTAACATAATAATGCTAACATGATGCACCTGAGCATTTTTAATGCCTTAGCCAAAAACCTGGATACGTATCTAAATTAGATTTTTAATAAATTCAAAAAACTCAGTTTTACCTGTCATTATGGATTACTGTGTGCAGATTAACTGACCAAAAGTCAATTTAATCAATTTTTATTAAACCTATAATACAATAAAGTCTAGTCAAGTTTAATCAATTTGTCCATCAGCTATGTTGCATATAAATAAAAATACTTGGTCAAATATTTATCAAATTTTCCTTCAAATACTTTTGTTATTGTAATCAGCAGACAGATGGAATTTGTTATGAAAACCAACACAAATTGAATTAATATACACTGAATTAAAGAAATAGGTTCTTTCTTATTCTTATTCTTAAGAAACCTTCAAAATAGGTTAGTAGTTTAGCTGATTATCATAATGAATTGAGAAATGATTTAAAGTATTCACACAGTCTTTTCACAGACACAACAGAAAACAGATGGCCAGGTTCAATGTTATTTTAATATTTATAATAGTTATTCTTCTCATAATGTTTTAATATAACAAAGTGGATTGCAAATTTTTAACTGTGTTTTTAATCTACTTTTCCTACCCACAACAATATATATATATATATTTTTAAATATATAATAATAATAATAATAATAATAATAATAATAATATTTTTTTTGACAATGGACAATTAACATTTTTAAAACTTTTATTTATTTATTTATTTGTTTGTTTATTTATTCATTTATTTTACATTTTCTCCATTGATTGAGGCCGAATTCCACCCACCAGTCAAATCTCCCTATCGTACAACAGGTAATAATTGGGAAGGTTAAAAGCTATCACATGCTTCTTCCAACACACATGAAGCCATGCTACATTACATGGTCACATGCACTTGGGAGAAAGCTTTATTTGTCTTCTTCTGCTTGTATGAGCTCACAAATGCTGATGATTAGCTAGTGTCACTGTGACAGGAAGAGAAAGTATTCCATCTCTCCCCCCTAGAGAGCAGAGAAATTTCTGTTGTGTCTCTCAGGAGCCCTATTAGGATAAAGCAGTAACTGAAGATGAGTAAATGTAGCTCTTTGTCAGTGGTATTTTAACTGCAACCAGTATAGTACTTGAGGTTAAAAACATAGAGTAGTGTTCAAGGTGGAATAAGCAATGCCCTAGTTATATCAGAATTGAATGTTTGTTGTTTGCTATGCTTTATAATTATATGTATTGCTGTACTTGTTCAATGGAAATCAAAATAATATATCTAATAAATGTAAATTTGCAGAGCATGAGCTAATTCTTACTTATTCGTTTAACTAATTTACAATTCTTGGAATATTTTTTGTCGCTGCAACGTTATAAACTAAGCATATATTCCATTATGAGAAAATGGTGTTTTCAGATTACAGAGAGGTTTGCACATTTATTACTCCCAGTAGTAGGTCAAGAAATGTTTAAACCATTAACTTAGCAAAAGGAATTGTGGTCCACATCATCATATCCTCAGACCTTTTTCCTCAGTTTTTCTCAATTTCTGGCCCACCTTTGAATATTATGTTCTTTTTTGAGTGATAGATTTGAAGAACATCCACATATATTATTCTGACATTCATGTCCTGCTGCTTGGAGACATCTGATGTTGGAGTCATAAACCTATCATTAAATATCATTAATCCCCAGGATGCTTGTTAAGTTGGCAACGCAGCTGTCTACGCTGGAGGTATTACAATAACCTTAACTTCCATTGGCTGATAGGCACTGAAAAAAATTATTACCATAATAAAGTCTGTTTTTAAGAGTTGCATGCATAAGCATCTTATAACTGACACAGAAAACACTGTCTGACTCACTTTAGGGTTCTCTTAAGGATATGTTTTGGCAGATGGAGAGAGATTGGTGGCACTGGTATTTAAATGCACTGACAGTGATTAAATAAATATACGGAAAAATTTGGTGCTTGAACATTACAGTGTTTAACATCGTTGTTCTTTACACTGTTTGAAGTTGGCAATATAAAGTATAATGTTTTTGACAGTTTCAGCATCAGAATTATTCAAATAATAATTATTTTTCTGTAATTATTTTCTACCTGCAAAATCCTTAAACTAGCAAAAAGGTTATTAGCAACATATTGAAAGTCAGACTTTTTGAATGGGCATAGTTGCAGTTTTAATGTAGCTAGTAGCTGTCTAGGCATTGTCTCTATTACCTTGAATAGAGTTCAGCACTATATTACAAATAATTCATAAGAAACTATCCATTCACACAAACTAGCCAATTTAACCCCAGGGTCTGATGGCACCTCACACTGAGATTTGGGTACAGGATGCCTGTCTATAGGATCTAACACTTCTGTTCAGGACTTCAGGACATGGCCTTTCTGATACCATTATGCCAATACAGCATAAACTGTGTATGCTGTCAGATGTACTATAGGAAACACACCAGAGGAGACCAGAAGCCATGAGCATGGGAAGAGGAGCAATATGATTGTGATATTCTGTAAGATTGCGGTATAAGGTGAGCAATCAGTTAACAGGTTAACATCTTCCTAACTTGACAGAACCACAAATTTGTTTCAAATATTCAAAACTAGGATTGATAACCAGACCAATCTGTTGACCATGTGCTGTATGCATGTGCAAAGCTAGCTCCTCCCATATACACTATGCATTTCTAAACTCCTTGCCCTCTGCAGAAGCTGATAATAACCCAGAATGCACTGTTAGTTTGGGAAGGACTGTGTAGTAATGCTGTAATAGTTTTTTGGCAACATTCAGCACATAGAAGCAAATGAGCCCACTGACTCAGATGAATTCTCAGGGATGCCTCAAGAATTTATTCCTAAAATTGTGGTTTTGTTTTCTAAAGGGGGTAAGTTTGGACAGATACACCCCAGGTCACTGAGATGCTGGGAGAGGTAAGAATTGGTCATGGAGTCTTTGTGTATGACTGGTTGGCATTGACTGTTGACCGGTGCTCAGAACTTGATGAACATGCTCAATATATTAATCCAGTGTGGCAGAATGGACATAACACTCTCTATTAAAATTGCTATCTCTCAGTCCAGTATGCTGCATAGAACAGACCTGACAAAATGTCACAATGACTGAAGAAGCATTCACAAACTCAAATGGCATCAGTAGATATTCATAGAGCTCCACTGTTGTACTGAACACTTTTTTCCACTCTTTACCCCATGAATATAAATGTACTGCTCTGTGGTGGTACTAATGGGACAGCTACATTAGCATCACTGTAGTCTACAGCAACATGGCTTTTTGAGAGTGCACTTCTCTGCTGTCGTTTAGCACATGAGATATCATTTGTCCTTGAAATAATGGCACAGTCCTAGTTTAGTGCAGTGCTTTTTCTTGGCAGGTGGGACAGTGAGGAACCCCAGTTTCGGGGGCTCAGATGTTATATGGGATTTAATAGCTAGTTTCTTACATTGACAAAGCAACTGACATTTCAAAAAGTTTTGCAAGATGATTCAGGCTGTCACACGTAGCTTAATACTTTTTGATACAGAGCACATAGTACTGTATCAGTCCAGGGCTCGATGACTTATCAAGAGCCTGCCATTAGTAACTGTCTGGAGGATGAACAAATACTGTTTGAATGAAAGTATTTATATGACAGTTTCTTCAAACAGAGTTTATATAGTCTAATGGGAAGCAGGTAAATCTAACTGAATAGTGATCCATTAGATCCATTATGTATTACGGCTGCAGGACTCAATGTCCAGTCTCAATGTTTCTGTACTGACTTGGATGTGTCTCACACTTACTGGCATTTGAACTTGGACTTGTCTCTTTCTTGGGCAAATGGCCTAGTTAAATATGGTCTTGGTCTTGACAGAGTGTTCGTAAAAAATAAAAAAAATAAAAATTGTTTTGCCTTTTTGGTTTGCATGCAAAATGTTTAAAAAGAAGTAAATCTTTCTTTTCAAAAACATAGACTAATCAATAGGGCAATGATTAATTATGAAGCCAGCTAAATGAAATAAAAGCTTGGCTTGGAAATTAATGGATTTGATGGTTTTCAGCATGGACAGACTTATACACAAGCTAAGCTTGCCTTAGTCCAGGGTGCTCAATAAAACTGGACCATCAAATGAATCAAAAGCTATGAATAAAATATGTAGTTTTTTAGTCCAGTGATATTATGCAATATTGCTCCTAGCTTGTCCAATTTCAATACTTAGTTCAAACAGGTGCTTTCTTTTCCTTAGAAGTCCATCTGTCATATTGGTTTA
Source organism: Hemibagrus wyckioides (assembly GCF_019097595.1). Lineage (NCBI taxonomy): Eukaryota > Metazoa > Chordata > Actinopteri > Siluriformes > Bagridae > Hemibagrus > Hemibagrus wyckioides. Next base: position 19,876,463 of record NC_080710.1, read on the forward strand.
AATGTTGAAAATGGGAAAGGAAAGCAGGTCAAAGTCATCTAGGCTTTGGATATTAGATTGACATAATATTGAAAATGCACATACAGTAGAACACACACAAAAATATTAGTAGAGTGTTTACCGTGGATTTTTTTTTTTGCAAATAAACAATGTGAGTTAATATGTAATCTTTGATTACATATTAACTCATTTATTTTGGATTTTTATCTGGATAGCTTAAACATAGCTTGTTCAGTCAGCCACATTGCTGGGCTACATAGAGTATGATTTGGCTGAAGTGGTGGCATTGTGTTGCTTTTACTGCAATAATGTTAGTTTTATATTTAGACATTTAGGAATTTTTGGTCAATAGTGGCTGATCGACACATCAAATTACAAGTGGATGTGAATGTGACATTGAAAGGAGAACCAACTTCACTTTTTTAAGCAAATCAGTAAACTCTTGGTATGGACATATTTAAACTTATATTGTAATGGATTTACAAAAAAAAAATGCAATTAACCAGGTGTAAAGGTGGCCTGGTTTACTGAGTTATCATTACTTCACTCCTAGAGAGCAAGATTTCTTACTGTCCAGGTGAATGGATTGAAGCTCTATTGCCAAACAAGCATGGTAAGCACTACTTTTCCTTAATCAGTCATAAATTATTGATAATTAGCTGCAAATAGTTGACATGCATGATCTGCATTATTTTTTACTCACTTCCACTTCACACTAGGTCACTATCTGAAAGTGGATTCTGTCTCACAATAGCTTGAGGACTGCCATCAAGGTGGTGACAACTAGTCGATATCAATATTTGACTTGTAAGAATCAGTTCACTTTAATGAAATTAAATGAATATATAGAGGAAAAATGTAGTAGCATAAATGTGGCTGTTTAAACATACAGTCATAATATGTTGTAACTGATATAGTCATCCTGTGGAATCATTGCTTTCTATTAAATCAGAGCTGCAGTGTTCATGTTCCAAAAGGGGATTCATCTTATCTGATAAATGCTTTCCAATTCTCTTTATATTACTTTTTATTGGAGAAACAACTAGCAAAGTTCACATCTTATTTAAAGAATGCTAATGCTGGCAAAAACAGTTGAACAGAGAAACAGTCAACCCTCGAAAGCAGGTGATTCTGATCAGCCTAATCGAGATAGTGAGGAAGATGTTGAAATTACAGAAACGTATGATTTTTGTCAAGCTACAAATAAGCAGAAATGTAATAGATATGCATTGCATATTCATTAAATTGTTTCTGGCTGTTGCATTTAAAGGTCTGTTGACTGTGTTTATGTTTATTTAAATGTATGTACAAATATGAATTAATTGTTCATTTTACACAATGGTGTCATTCTTGTCTATCCCTAAATTTAAGTGGATTCTTTCAGCAGTAGAAGTTACCATATGACCAGAATGACATTTTGGTCTGGTAAATGATTCCACAGACCGATACATTTTACTACTTGAACCTAATGACATTTACAAGTCGTTTATAAAGTTATTTTTTTTTATTTCCCACGTTTATATTTTATATGACACATTATATTAAACTATTTTCTATAAATAAATTTATGATCTAGCAATGAGCTCATATTGCCATGTGTGACAGAAATATTTGAGTGAAAGCTGCTAGAATTTCCTAGCCACTGTCTGAATGCCAGACTTTTATCATGAAGGAGACATGCAAAGATTTATAATAGAACCTTTAAAAATGGCAGCCTACTCATCCACAGAAACCTTCCAGACGTTTCCCACTGAGCACTGACATGTCCAAAAGACGTCCTTTAAATGTCTTTGTTCAACGTTCAAAAGACATCCATTTAGTAGCCAGAATGAAAGTTTGTGTGATGTCTTTTTTAGACATCTCTTTTACTGATATCCACAGGATATCTTTTCAAATACATTTTTACGACATTACTATAAATGTTATACTATATACTTGCTCCTGAATGGAGTAAACAGAAAAAAAAAACATTGAATAGGATTATAGATTAGTTTCACAACACTGGAATGTCTAAACCAGCTAGCATTAGTCTGTGTAAAAAATAAACTGTCCTTTCTGAAGGGTGCTGCCTGGTAATGTAATATTTTGATAGTGTGAATTAACCATGCACTAAATTACAAGAATTGACTGCCGGAGGTGGGTGTGTGGTTTAATGATCAATTACTTAAAAAATGAATTCCTGAATAAAATGTTTTTTACTGTGAAAGAACCACAAACTTAACAAGCATCCTGGGAATTAATGATTCTTACTACTCAGTATTGGTCTTGTCATTTCTGAAGAGTTAATTTAGCTAGGTAAGGGGTGTAACTAGGTGAGCTATGATATGTAACCGGTCAATTCATTTAGTTAAATTCATTCTGTCAATTCATTCACCACTGATGTTGGGTGAGGTGGCATGCGTTGCAGTCAGTGTTCCATTTTATACCAGAGATGTTTAATGGGATTGATGTCAGGGCTCTGTACAAGCCACTCGAGTTTATCCACTCGGATCTTGCCAAACCATGTCTTCATAGATCTTGCTTTGTGCACAGGGACATTGTCATGTTGGAACTTGTTTGGGCCTCTTAGTTCCAGTAAAGGGAAATCTTTTAATCATACAGCATACAAAGACATCCTCACACTTGTGTGCTTCCAGCTTTGTGGCAACGGTTTGGAGAAGACCCAGATGTGGGTGTGATGGTCAGGTGTCCACATACTATTGGCCATATAATGTACTATTTAATTGCACTATTTTATACTCACTCACATTTTACATTAGATCAGAGAAAACAGCATTAATCACATCCTGTCAACAACCAGAAATAACAAGAGTCATGTGTGTAATAACAGCACAGCATGTAGTCAACTGTGGCTTCTGTAACATTTAAACATTTAACCATGATGCAAAACTCATGTTATTTATGTATTGAAAGTCATGTGTTCTATGAATAATGCTGCCAGATTTGCCCGAAAAAAAAATTCCTATATTTTTTTGGTCACAATAATACTGCCATAAATAAATGAAATAAAAGCAGCAGTTGAAAGTAGTCCAGTTCTAGGGGGTAACTGTGCACTTTGCAAGCTTGCCTACATTACTACACTACTCAAGGCACCAAATTACATGAGTTCTCTGGAATAGGATAAGAATCTGACATAAGACCTTAGTACATGTGGCCTACAGACTCTATAAAAGTTTGTAATGAGGAGCCAGTAGTAAGCCTGTCTGGTGACTGCTGAAAGCAGATTGGCCAGTAATAGCTGAATTTCTGAATATGTTTCTTGAGTCCAGTGTTACAACTGTAAAACTAAATACTGACATTGAAAATTTAATGTTTTGAGAATTGGTGTTTTCACTGCTCTGAAACACCCAACTCATGGCAGGGTGTTAATTAGCTGATTGGTTGGTTGATTGGCTGATTGCTCTGTCTGTATGGAGATGTTCTCTACATCAATTTCCTCTGTGTACATGTGTGTGTGTGTTTGTGTGTGTGTGTGTATCGGAGAACCTGGTGCTGAAGTGGGTGTGTTCCATTCTTGTGCGTTTTTTTTTTTTAGGACAGGCTGTGTATCTACTAAATATTTGTGGATAAAGAAAATGAAAGAATGAAATACAGCTACAGTTCTTTTTGTGATCCAAACTATTTTTCAACCACTATCTACTGATATAAGAGTAAATCACTAGAAAAGTGCATGGAATTTGCTTCTAATCAGACAGAGCTTTTCTTAAGCTCAAGCTGATAAACTCAAAATAACTACAAAATAACTAAAAACACAAATTGTAAATTATAATGTACAGATTTTTATTATTTAATTATTTCTGTCTGTCTTCCTTTCTAATTTTGAAATAAATCACACAATATCAAGCACTGCTGCATTGTTTAAATGCTGTAGCACCCCCTATTGATGAACACAATACTAACTCTGTGTTTCTCCGTAAGATCTACTGATCCTTTAGGAGGATTTGTGATTTACAGCTGTTTCAACCAAGCCTCTCTTTGAAGTGATAGCCAACTATTTTGTTTACAGTTGTTAATATATTTTTAATAGTTGTTTAACTGTTGATGTCATCCTTTTTAGAATAGCTCAAAATCTGATTGGGCGAAGGTAAAATGGTCAACATTGCAACCTTGTGAAAGTTTGATGCTTTTTTGCCACTATCTGGTAGCTACTACTACTACTACTACTATTATTATTATTATTATTGTTATTATTATTATTATTATTATTTTTATTATTATTTTTATTATTATTACTACTACTACTGTTATTATTATTCAAAAACATCAAAATGACAACAATAATAAAAGGAATAATGCAGAGACAATGTGCAGCATCCTTGTTCTAAAGAAACACATTTGTATAACCCCATGTCATGCGAGGCTAGTTTATATGAATGCAATTCTGTTGTAAACAGTGCAACCTCAGTAACACCGCTGAGCCAGAGCTCGTTAGAGAACTCTCCTGCTCTTTATTAGCCAATGGCACGCACCCTCAACTAAACACACTGAACCGGTGCTAGGATTTCTCAACAACTCTTAAGGAAAGAGGAAATTCATTTGATTATGGGTATGGCCTCTTTGAAGTAGCTCACGAACTTTGAATTATTTTTGACATGGTACAAAATCCAGGTAACAATTTGGAGCCTCTTAATAGAGGGCTGTTATTTCCGACTTTCCAAGTGTGTTATAATCATAGGCTATGTCCAAAATGCACCATATGTTCACATAGTTACCAGACTTTGTTTGGCAAAATCAGTTCGATTTTGATGGAAAAAAAAAACAACTTGCATACTGTGATAGCTTACTAAAGCTTACTAAGGTCAATAGCTGGATATTCTCTTGATCGCTCAAGTCTTTTGCTGTGAATTACACTGAATCAAATAGAAAATTAATAGGTATAAAAATAAAAGAAGTGAGGTTAATCAAATCAGTTTTGTTTTCAATACTCTTGGGTCCAATATGGAACATGATGGAAGACCACATAAAAATCTGAAATCATTTGGACTGTTTCTGTAGGTGGTCAGTGCAAAAATGTGGTTCTTTTTCTCCAATCCACCACAGGAACAGCATTCCACCTATGAGTCCAGTGCTGTTTTTCTCTCTCCTGTGTGTTGTGAATGCGTGTGTGTGCGTGTGCTATAGGGGTGGGGCCAGCTCAGTGATAGAATTGCACTAGATGGAGTTGGATGCAAACTCCCAGAGACAGACAGAGAGAGAGAGAGAGAGAGAGAGAGAGAGAGAGAGAGCAGGCGAGTTAGGCGCTCCACACACAGCTGGATGCTGTCCGGCCTTTTAAAAGGGGATTTATGTGGAGCTTACTTTAGAATGACTACAGAGAACTGCACAATAAACAAGACCTTTTTAGGGCTGTAAACGCAGCTCAATTGAATTAGGAAATAATTGCAAAATATTTATTTTAAAAGGTGATCACTTTTCGATATTTTCGGCACACCTTCCTTAATTGTTCACAGGGGATATCCGACAAGCATCACATTTTTGGGTTCAAAATAGGTAAACCAGCACCAGTGTGATATATTTGTCCCTTTCCAATGTAAAGAGGTAAACTATGTCATTTGAACCCTAGTGAGGATATCCGCACAGACTACACTGAGAACCTGTCTGAGAGAGAATGAGCCTCCCAGCACACAACAGGTATGATGAAATTCAACTTTCTTCTTTCGTATGCATGGAATTTATTTAATCAGAAATGTATCAGGTCTGTGAAAACTGATGTCACGCTTTTGGACAATTTGATAAGGTGCATGCTAGGTCAGATTATACATATTCAATCTCCAAATTTGTAAGAGACCTATAGTCTCTTGAGGTAAATTGTCAGGTTAATCAAATATTGGTGTAAAGTTATGGGATGTTCATTATAATATGTAGGGTATTATTATTATTATTATCATTATTATTATTATTACTATTGAAATTATCCAAACAAGCTTTGTTATAAAATTCAAATTTGGAAATATCATATTCTTGAAATAATAGGTTAATGTTATTAGACACAATGGTATGTGTGTTTGCCTGTTTTGGGGGTTGTGTGTCAAGTTGAAATATGAGACAGCTTAAATGACTCCATCTGAGACTATTAAATATCCTGTTTGTTTTAGGACATGCTCTATAATTTATTCTCCTTTATGAGTTTCGAAGGAGCATGCACATTTAAGGAACAAGAGACTGGGAGCTGAGGATTTATTTTGGCACTATGCACTTGACAGTGTTGATCTGCCTGTTGATAAGAGGAGCTACGAGCTGGAGGACAGAGTTATAACATTCACCTTGGTCTCTCGCTCCCTGCCCTGACCTCAGTGACCAGTGTTTTATTTACTTTTTTTTTTTTCTAGTAAAAGAGTGAACTCTGATGGACAGAGAAATTCTTTGTTTTGCTATTTATTTATTTTACAAATGCATGACACTTTTAGATCATTTTTCTGCGGATAATTCTTTCATGTCATGCGAGTTGGTAACAGTTATCCATCTCTAAATGGCTGTAGGTACATGCTAGGCACTTGACTTTGTAGATGATGGATTAATGTGTATAGTAGCAAAAGCGAAGACAAATAACCTGCACGCCTATCATTTGTGGCGGTTATTATTATAAAAATGAACCACTTGAATGTGTTACATAAGAATATATAAATAATAGTTATAATGAAGGTAAATATTCAGTTTGAATGTTTAAAGTGAAAATATTCAAAAGTAATATCAATGGTAAATCTAATGTGTATTTAGACTTCAAATCTAGCAGGCGTTCACTGGAATTGGCCAAGTCTCTGATTATGATTTTAATAGTTGATTAAGATATTATTAATGTTGATCAAGATAATAAGGATATTTTACTTAGGATATTAAATTCTGATTTCTGTTTTCACCATATTCTCATTGTACTTTAAGCAAAGTTAAGAAGAATAGAATAAGTGAAAGGTTAAAAGAAAAGCATGAGCAATATATGAAAAATACAATCTGCTGTATGTACAGAATAATATATTCAAATAGTACGGTACGTTTAAGGTAACTTTAATACTTTTCCTTTATGTGTCACTATCTGGTTATATATCTTTTAAGAGCAACATCTCAAGCATAACAACAGCAGAGCCAGTATGGCTTTAAAATACCCGTGTGGCTTTTAACATGTCCTACTATTGGGCATAGAACAGGCCAGACATCTACTTCAGTTTGTTCAGTGCTTTATTACTGACTGTGTTTACAGCCTGTTTATTGCCCTGGTCTTTTCATGCATCCGCCTCAGCTTGCTAGTGTTCAGTAAATTATGCAGGTCTGTAATATTTTTGGTGCTGAAATGGAAAATAATGTGTAAGGTCCACAATAAAAAGAAGGCATAGCTGGATCTCTTGGATATGTTAGATTCACTGCACATCCTCTTGCTTTTAGGGCTCATATTATTGCACAGTAGAAAGAATAATTTATTTGTATGCTCTCTTGAAGTCTCTCCCTTGTTGGCAGCTCTCTTTCAATACAACTTAAATAATTAATAAATTAAAAGGACTTACAAAGCGGGCAATTTAATCTCCTGATTGTTGAATGAAGGGTTTCAGTTGCTAGTCTCAGTTTGTTATTTGGGTGAAAGGAGGCAGTGGGGAAGAACGAGACTCCCATCTAGTAGATGCAGAAGCATAGACAGAATAAATTTTAAGAACACCTCAATAAGATGACCACTTGTTCTAAGATGCCGTGAAAGCCTTCTCTAGGCTGCCTTATTAGGAGAGAAATTAACATTATAGTATGACATTTCCATGTAGATAAAATTGTATCTCTCTCTCTCTCTCTCTCTCTGTCTCTCTCTTGCGAAAGTTTAAAGCTATTTATAATCGTGCTGTTTAAATAAATATACATTTTCTTTTAAACCAAATGACCAGTTGGCTTTTTAGATTACTGGAAACTATCTTGCATGATGGGTCATCTCTGGATGTCTCCTTTCTCTTCTAATTCCAAGGCGATGGCATATCCCAGTGTCAGACATGACACATCGCTCCCAATTAATATCTCAAACAGCAGGCTCTGGGAGTTTTTGGCTCATGCTAATAAATATGAGGAAGGTGTTGAAGACATTTGTCTAATATTCATCATCGAAGACAAATAAACATTGAAATACATTCTCAGGGCAGAGCAGAAGTTAGTGTTGTGAAAATGATAGAAATGTAATAGCTTATCCTTAGAGCTCTTCTAAGCTCTTCTAATGGTTGATGTGGGGTATTTTTGTACCTCCGTGTGTGTCCGTATGCAGCTGTGTGTATCTGTGGATGTATGTTGGTCAATGTCTCAGTGTATGTTAACAATCACATTTTTGGCCACACTGCTTTAGGTCAGAGAAAGGGAATGTGGCTTTCTGGCTTGTGTTAAGCACTATTCCACTGGATACGTTTTAGGAAGTAACGTGACATTCCACATTTCTACCACTGTGACGTTCTGTGTGACTTCTCCGAAGTGATTAATCAAAACACCTGCAGGTATAGCAGTATATACAGTGGACCTGAGTTCACTTCAACAATGTGGTTTGAATCTAGTGCGCTATTCGCATGCTACATGTTTCGCATTTTACAGTATAAATTCAAAGTAATAAACATAGCCAGAATGGAAGGAACATTATTAGATATGGTGAAGAAGGTTGCTTGTGACCCCAGTCAACTATACATGAGGAAAAAGACGTCTGTATAATGTTCTATCCTTTAATAGATTTTATGTAATTATGCTCCATATGCTTTCTTGTTAATCATTTTTCACAATGGCTTTTTTTGACTAAGAAATATTTGCCCCATATTAAATTCTGTGGTTTATCATTATTAAACAGAGGCTTAAAACCCTCTTTCTTAATCAAAGGAAATATTCATTATAATGATTGCATTGAAAAAGCCGGTGATTTACAAGAAATCACCATTATGTATTTTAGTATGCTAAGGACCAGAATATGCTTCCTTCAACTTTCAAAACGATGGTATATCCAGAGGAACTGCGCCCTAATATGGCCCTGCTTTTCTAGATACCTCCAGGCATGAAGTGTCTCTTGGACAGTTTCAGACTATTGAAAACTATAAACTAAACTATTGATTTTCACTTGAATTTGAGTGAGAGCTTTTCCAGCTTTCTGTTCCTCTGTTGTAAAGCGAGTGTGGGTTAATTTAATGACTGACTCTTGATGTTTCTGTCTTCATAGTGAAAAAGACATACTTCTGTGTACTCGTGCTTTCCCCTAAAATATTGAGCAAACATGTTTTCTACTCTTGACTTGTTACAGGGCATTGACCAAAAACTATTTATGGCATTTATTTCATGGTGCCACGAATGCTAGACACGAGACACAACGCATCTTTTGCACTAATGTTTAACTGTTTAAGGTTTAGGATGAAAACAAAGCATTATGAAAATATTACATGAAAAATAGATTATAGATTTGGTACTCAAGAGTTTAACTTTGCCTGTCAAATAATACAAATTTATCAGCAAGCTAAACAAGTCACCATTTTCATGGGTGATATTTTGCTATTCCAAATTAAGTAATTAAGTAGTTTCAATGTTCATATCTAATTGTATTTTTCTACCCCTCTACCACTCCACTCTCACCCACTTCCACCTCTCTCCCATGGCAGGGTTTGGCACTGACAGACACGTTGCCACACATAGGAGTGCAGAACCTCTCTCCATTTTTTGGCACTCCCCCTCCTCCTCCCAGCATCTCTAATAAGACACATGCTCCTGGGCTGGGCTGTTCACTCACACCAGCCCTTCCTGGCTTCTGCTGCTACGCACTACACACTCCTTACAGTCCTGCATGGCTTCAAGGGTGGAAGAGCTGTGCCCTTTCTGCTCACACATTCATCATCTCACCGTCTATCTCCACACCTGAGTCCAGCACTGCACCCCTTCTTCCCTCTCATCCTTACCCTCAGCGTTATGGCTTGTGCCGTGGGTGTGTTTGGTTTTGCAGCTGTATTACTCTCTGCCCAAGGAAGGGGAGTCCACAGTGGGCAGTAAACAGATCCACCTGCCTCATCGTAGTAAAGGGGGACACCTCGTCACATCCGTCTTCCTGCAGGGGGAGTGCCAGCACCGCTGGGCAGCAGGGACTATGCAGCTGGGACTGCTGGCACTGGTGGTGGTCTTCCTCAGCTCTATGGGTTACAGTGACAGCCTCAAGATCCCCAGAGGAAGGAGGCAGAGACACAGTAAGTCAACACATCTGCATTACTTTCATTTGCTTTTTTTCCTTGCAGATGGTCTTTCTGTCTGTTTTGTTTGGTTTTTAATTTGAGATTAATGTGCTTTTCTGGAATGACTGGCATAGCAGAGCTTTTGGTTATCAAAAAAGAAATGCTCCATCACTTCAACTAGGATAATATAGAATCATAATATATAATGTATAACTGCTATAAACAGCCTTGTGCACTGTCTCTGTCTCTCATCACAAGGTAGTGGTACAGCACAGAGCTGTATTTGTTAATATAACTGCAGCTTAAGGTAAATATATATTACATTTGTTTATTTTAAACGCATATTGTTTGCTCTCAAGGTTAGTTTGAATTACAATTTTTCCTCTTTAAGTGCTTTGGCTCTGTTAGATTACGTTAAGCTTCTTGTAGTCAGTTAGAGTGTGTATCATTCAGCTAAGTGTTTTCTGATGTATTATTATGAATTGGACAACTTTTCAAAATTTTGTAACATCATGGCCTACAGTACTTGTAATCATATATACATAGATCTGACCCCAGTGTATTTATGAAAATTGTTTCAGATTTTAGTTTAGTTTTTGGCATGATCATGTGCACCTGCAATAAAAGGCTAGGATATAAAACTGTTGAAATGCTAGATTTCAGTTTGAAAAAAGAAAAATGTACCTGCTCCTTACACTGTCAGTGCCTTTGTGTCAAATGAAATGCAAATTCCTGATAAGTGTGAAATTATGTATTGTTAAAAATCAATCGAAGCAAAATATATTACAGTTGGTGCTATATTTCTGAAAAAAATATATTGGTTAATCTCTGTATAAAAGTATAATCCTTGTATAAAACATTTAACCGGTATATAAACTCTCACTAGAGAGTGATAAATATATTAAAAGAATTGCAGCTTAGCAGAACATAGTCTTGCAATACAGCTTCTAAAAATAGGCACTGAAGTACAAATGCATGGAGTGATTTTATGGCTTGTTAATTAACACCATACTTGTCATGTTCCTGACATTACCACAGTGTAATACCAAAGTGTTGGATAATTATTTCCTGCATCACAGAAGTTTACAGAGTGAAATAAATTGTAAGCCATATTCTCTCATGAGGGTCTTGAAACTTAATGCAGCTGACCAACAAGTATGCCTGAAACCCACAATGGCCTTTCTTTTAACATTGTATCATCAAACTGATAAAACAAACGGACAACTGATATTTCACAACTCACTATTCTACTAGCAAATTTTTGTACTTTTGCCAATCTGAAAAAGGCTGAATCAGTGTAACAAAAACATCTCCATTTTATCTGAGTGTTGTGGTAAGAGAACAGGCTGCTTATGTAATTTTGGAAATCATGTCATATACCTTATTTATAGTAGCTGTAAATAAGGCATACAGGGTTTTCCCACATTTGGCTAACTGTGTTCTCTTATTGAGAGGACATTCATTTAAACAAAACATTTCTAGTTGTAAAGGTTAAATACACACCTGTGTTCAAATATTTACCTAAAATCCTAATATTGTTTCAGAAACCTTACTATGTAACCACTAATCATTATTGGTTTCTTATTAAATAAAAAAAGAATGGGACTCCTCCTCATTTTGGATTCTAGCACTTTCACCAAGACGTGATCAGACTTCCACTATTTCAAACAGCTTTCCACACTTGCTGCATTCCTGCAAAACTCTAAGATTTGTGTGCTTTCTGACTTTTGGGCTAGAAATGTCTGTTGTGATGTTCAGCTAAGCTGATTTCTGTTTTTATTTAAGAAGAAATGAGGTTCATATTCCTCCACTCATCATTAAGTCCAGGAGAGTTCAGCAAAAGCACAGAGCTGGGTGTAGATTTATGTTTGGTCAATTAATAGATGTTTATGGATGAAGGTACTCCAAATGTTGTTGGTCATGAAGAGAATATGCTCACATTCCCGGTCTGCCATGAAATAACATCCTTCAGTACAGAGGTGGTCACTGTGGTCTTCCTTTGTATTGTGTTGAGCTAACTGGTATTCCATAAACCCAATCCAAACAGTGATTTCACTGAACCATTTATCATGTTAGTTCCATATTTGTTGTTTCTCCTGAGAGAGTTTTCTTTTTTCTCTTAACTCTGAGGGAGGGAAAGGAATGCAGAAAGAGGAATGCTGTTGTACTTGATGAGGCTCTGGACCAGAAGTGTAAAGGGTCCAGTAGATGATTTAGACTTACTCTTCCAGTTCATATTGATTTGAGAATTCTGAGGCAGGATTCTGAGCTTCATAGGTGAACAGTATGGCTCTTTTAATTGCTATTTTATTATATAGTTTGTTGATAACAGGGCAAGAACCCTATGTCATCTCTGTTTTTTTTATTGAGATGCATGATTTATATTTATGTAATGAATCTTTAGAACACAATGAGGAACCAGGAATATGTTTTACACAGATGTATTCCTAAATCTCCAAGTTTTCAGCACTGCTTTAAACACTTGTAAAGATGAGAAAAATCACAGCAGGTTCCTGTTCGATGTTGAATCAAACTGCTAAAGTCTATCTGTACAACAAAAAATAATATATAACACTCAACATGCCCTAATGGGATGCACCATCCATGTATTTTTGATAAATATTGTGGGATTTTTTTTTTTTTTATTATTCCCAGTACTGACAAAAGTATGGTTTACTGCTTGCATGCAACCCCATGCCATATTGCAGAGGTCACAGTGGGTACAGCTTATTCACAAGGGTTTATTTTTGACGCTTTTACCATCCACTTTATCTTTACTAGACAGACTGCGCAGATGAATTGCACTGAGAGTGTGTATATTTAGAACTGATAGCACACAGAACTGTAAATCAGTGCAGATGACCGTGGTTTTGACAGCAATTGGCCTCAGAAACAGGATGTGCATTTTGTGTAATCATTTATTTATGCTATTGGCTAAAGAGACTAACATTTTTGGACTGTGCTAGAATAGAAACTGCGAGCATGTATGCAGGAAGGATGAATGCGAACATTTGCGTGAGGTTATTCATTTGTGTCAGTTGTCAGGTTCGTGAGTGTTTCTGGAATGACAGGAAACTATATCTAGTGAAATCTCAGAAAAAAAATAATAAAAGTGGTTTGTGATTTCGTCTCTTCCATAAGCATGCCGGTTTTATTACTGGAATTGCTGTGATGGCTGAGTCACTGTGTGTTCACCCGTAAGGAGTGTGATATCAATACCTGATTTGAAGTACACTAGCATGAGATGTTCTTCCAGAAACATGCACGCTTCTATAAAAAAAAAAATCTGTTCAGTGTTTGTGACAGGCTGATTCAAGTAAATAGTGTAAAGAGACTTCAAACAATGTGGTTCTACTGTGGTTCTACTTAAGTGTGTTCTGAGTTGAATTAGCTGCAGACATTAGCATGTGTAACAAGATTAATGACTGCTGTGTTTATTGCCTTGTGCCATAAAGCACCTTTAAGGGAAAAGTGAATGTCTTATACTCCCTCAGAAGTGCTTTAGGCCATGAAGCAATAAACTTGGCAATGATTAATCTTGCTGTTGATTTGTTGCTATGAAAGTTGATGTGAACATAGAAGACTATCTTGTTTTTTATTTGCTTTTTTTTTTTTTTTTAAATTATTTTTCACATTGATGCCTTCAGAATTAGTTAGAATTAGAAATATTAGAATTAATAATGAGGAAACATATTAATATCACTGAATAATATTGTGCCCCAGCAGCTAGTACCGAAGTGCCAGCATCATGCTCCAGTGGCTGTGAAAGCTGCTCCGAATACAACGGATGCACAAAATGTCGACCACGACTTTTCATCCTCCTGGAAAGAAATGACATCCGTCAAACAGGGGTGTGTCTTGCCACTTGTCCTGTTGGATATTACGGCATTCGAAATCGGGACGTAAACAGGTGCACGCGTGAGTATTAGTTTGTTTTTGAAACATTATTCTGGAGAATCTGTCTGATCATTACACAATTAATGGAACATTTAACCTAAGCAGGGTTTAAGCTTGGAGGAGCTAGCAGTAACTGAAAGTCTGCTCCAAAGCTTGTGTTTCCTGCCAACCAGAGCTCCACCAGTGGCATTAAATCAGTGTGTCTTACTGAGCCAGTGATCTGTTTTCTCTTACTTTGTGGGTGAAAAACAGGATTTAGGGGAAGAAATCAAAAGCAAAACACTGGTAGTAACTGTTTGTCTGTCTCTGTAAGGAAGTCGACATCAGTATTTTGCTCTGTAAATACAGAGTTCATGCTAGTTCACCAAACGGACCACATTTTTTTACTCAACAATTTACAACTGTCTATATTTTCAAGCGGATTTGGCTATTCGTTTGATTCTGTCATTCTACTATGTTAATAATAATAATAATAATAATTATTATTATTAATATTATTATTATTACTATTATTATAATTATAATTATAATAAAAAGAAATCAGAGGTCTATGATGTTTTGAGGCTGAATTATTCCCATGTGGAAATGTTTTACTATGATGAAAAAATGTCAGGAAAAAATAGCTGCATGTTGTCCCTAAGAAACAGGTTCATAATAATAACTCATTAAAAAGAGGAAAGAAGAGTCTAATCAAAATGTAATTAAATTCTTCCACCTTTAGGTAAGGGTGTATTTTGATAGCCACTCAGTGTGAAGTGCAGGTTGGACTCATTATATTTTGTTTCTGGAAGAAAATGATGGCTTTTGCCTTACAAAATACGTTCTTGCCTCACGTTACTTAATCTATCTCAGATGTTGGTGTGATTTAGCTATTTTCTAAATGGTCATTAAAGGTAATCTCAATGCAGATGCGGCAGTGAAGGGTATTGCCCGGCAGTGTTTGTGTTTCAAGAAATGAAGCCATGGTCTTTCTCACACTGTAGATAATCACTCTTTTCTTTAATCCTCCATAACAGCAGGGTCTCACAATGGTATTATAAGAATTTCCTTTATCCAGCCCATGAAGTATACAAGTGATTAGGGTTAGGGTGTGGGGTGAATTTAGTTTGTATATTAATCAGTTTAGTTGTATTGAATCCAGAAGAATTATTCAAGTTCTTTACAACATCTGCAAATTGTATGTGAGAGCGGGTAGTCAGATTTTCAAATTGATTTAATATGTAATATTTCATTAATATTTATATGTTAACAATTATGCTTTTTAACTTTAACCACTGTTAAAGTAGAACTAAAAAAATAGATATAAATAATTAAATAAGTAAGAAATAAATAATTTCGTTATTCTGATGGTGTCAAAAGTTAATCTAAAATATGCTTAAAAGACTCATGCTGTTTTGCTGAATTGAGTTAAAGTGCATGTTTGCTTTTCATTTCAGCTCTGCTACTTTCCGTGTTACATTCTCTGGCTCACATGCTTAAATTAAATTAAATTAAATTAAATCGGCTGCTTGTATTGATTCTCTTCTATTAAAATCTAACAAGACAGGTTTTATGCTAAATTTCATGCTACTTTTTTAGTAATGCCCAGACCGTTCAATTCTTAAAGGAATCTTTTATTTAATTAAGATCATAAAACAATCAAGTGCTTTAAACCATTCGCCCTGGTTTACTATTTTCATTCAGACTGTTGGGTACAAGTATGAAACATTACATGACATCAGTGAATTAGACACTGTGCCTCTTGTAATAATTAGATAATAGTGATGGATTGGGAAACATGTTCTAGTATTGTTGGTAAGTGTCTGTTTTTCATTTCCACTGGGATCATAATTGCCCTCTATTTAAATGTAGTTTAGATGTTTGACTACAGATGCTGAGCTTGTTATGACATGGAAGTGCAAGGAGCTGAACACTTCTGATGTGCAGACTTTCAGAATAGATGTGTTTGGTTCACCCCTGCTAGTTTTTAAGAGGGGATGCTTCTAAAAAGGTTTTGGATATTATTTATGGTGAAGCTTAATGCCTACATATCATCTCCCTGGATGAGTGTCACACCCCCCTGCCCCATTTTAAACAATAAATATTCCAGCAACAGTTATTCAACCTGCAAATTTCACATTTCACACATAATGTTTATAGAATAACCTAGCTTCATCTCAGGAAAGGTCAAAATATTTTTTCAGCTCCAACAGTAAATGTCAAGATGAATTCTTATTTCATCTCTTATATGTTTTTGCTATATACTGAAGTCATTTGGGTTTGAGATCAGTGGATGAATGTAGGACAAACAGAACTTCACTTTTACTTCCCTGATATTTACATCAAAATGTATTAAACTGGTTGGCCAGTGAAACAAGAGCAGTTGATGATTAAAACATTGTGAGAGCTTGAAAGAAATCCCCAATTTAAAGAAATATAAAGGTCGTAACACAATACACAAGACACTCATCAGTTATAAGAATCAGAAGATCAGAATAGAATTTGCAAAGGAGTACAGAGATGCTGAGTACAGAGTACAAAAGCTGTAGAACCAAGATAGACCTCTACCAAACTGATGGAAAGGCCAAAAGTGTGGAGAAGTAAAGCATCTGTTCATGATCCAAAACACACAGGCTTATCTGTCGGACACAGTGGAGGTAGTGTAATGGCTTGGGTTCACATGGCTGCTTTAGGAACAAGCTCACTAATCTTTATTGATGATGTAACTCATGATGGTAGCAGCAGAACAAATTTAGAAGTCTACAGAAACATTCTGCTTGGCAATTACGAGAAATGTCTTCAATCTAATTGGAAGAGACTTCCTCATGTAGCAAGACAATAACCCAAATCACACTGCCAACACAACAAAGAACTTCATCAAAGGTTGTAGTCTGGCCAAGTCAATCACCAGATCTGAACCCAATTAAACATGCATTTCAACTTCGGCAAAGAAGGTTGAACAGAGAAATCCCCAAAACAAACAACTGAAAGATGGTGCAGTACAAGCCTGGAAAAGCATCACAAAAGAAGAATGCAACAGTTTGGTGATGTCAGTGGGACGCCAGCTTGATGCAATTTTGCAAGCAAGGGATAAGCTTCCAAATGTTGAGTTATTAACTGTAATTTACTTTAAGGCTATTTCACCTAAAAATTGGGTGGTCTGCCACCAAAGCTACCATGTTCTACGATGTTTGATATCTAGCTGTTAATATCAGGGAATGAAAGCTGAAATTCTAGAAATAATTCTTAATTTAAATAAATCTTATATTAATCTTTTGGCCTTTCTGTCCAGTACTGTATAGAAGTATGTAATTTGAGGACTGCATAGAATATATCTTTGTCCAATACAGAATAGATAGATAGATAGATAGATAGATAGATAGATAGATAGATAGATAGATAGATAGATAGATAGATAGATAGATAGATAGATAGATAGCATGACATAATGAATCATGTAAGCTACTAGACAGGTTTCCATGACTTTATTTCTCTTTCTTTCAGAATGCAAAATAGAAAACTGCGCAGATTGTTTCAGTCGAACATTTTGCGCAAAATGTAAGGAGGGCTTATATTCATACAGTGGCCGGTGTTACCACAGCTGCCCTGAAGGATTAATCACTGTCAACAGCACCATGGAGTGTGTAGGTGAGTGATGCTGTAAATCCAAAAGCTGATTTGCATTTCTAATCATTATATGTATGTTTATTGTATATTCCTCAGCTTGATGCTCTTTAACACACAGATCATTAAATTAACATAAACTAATACAAAGACAAACAAATATACCAGGCTGATTTGATATAGTATGAATACCAATCACATATTTTAACCATTCAGTAAATTCAATTCTCTGAAACTGCGATAAAGATTCTTTCCACAAAATCTTGTTCTGAGTTATAGCTTTGGGAGGACAAAGTACACAGTAGTAGAAGTCATACCACTTTTATATGAGGTGGTATTTGAGATTGGTGGACAATCAAAATGAAACTATTTAAAACATGGGGAAGGTAGACATGGACATTATCAGGGTACACAGAATGAACTTTACTTGGGATTCTCTGGTCTTTCTTTAAGAGCACATCCAACTTGCATTATTTTATAATATCACCTTTCCTTCACTGCAAAGCAATCATGGTATTGGCAAAAGAGCAAGCCTGGTGGAATACTCTGTTCTCTCTTTTTTTTTTCCTGTGGTTTCTCAATCACCAGCAAACGGAACTTTGGAGAGAGGCCTGCTGGATGATAAGAACTTTATTGATTTGTTCTGAAAATTGTTCTGTCATAAGCAAGCAAACCCAGTGCTAATAGTATTACTCTCTGAGACTGAGCTCTGGCTCTTCCAAGATGCTTGGCTTTTAATTCCTAAGGTAACATTTTGGCATCGGCCTGGTGTCTTATCTTAATCAATACTCATGAAAGCCTCAATAAGAACAAATGTTCAAACTTAGTCTGCAATTGAAAACAGCTGAGAATACATGAAAGTCTTAACCGGCGCTTGACAGTGTCTCATAAGGTCAGATAAAAACGAAACCTGCCACAAATAATCATAACAAATTTTTTCTCGTATACTGAAGAGAAATGAGACTGTGAGTGATGTTGGATATTACCAATCTGAATATCTGCCATGAGGTCCTTAGGGTTCACTGATTTGCTTTCCTCAATATTTGCTAGAAAATATTTGCCTCTTAGGAAAAAGGACTTTATGATTCACTTTATCCTTGTTGTTCATTCTAGTGCGATGTGAGCTTGGTGAATGGAGTCCGTGGGGCCCCTGCATGAAGAAAAACAAAACATGTGGTTTCAAAAAGGGCAGCCAAAGCCGTAGAAGAGAGCCTACACAGCCCCCTAGTCCGGCCACCATCAGTGGATCTGCATCTCTTTCTACCTGTGCTCCTGAAACTGAGACACAGAAATGCAGCGTGTCGAAGAGGATCCCCTGTGGAAAGGGTAAACTTGAGGGAGACAGTAGGGCTACGTGACTCACACAAATATGAAGATATGAATTCATTTTTTTTTATGGCCATATTTAAGAATGAGCCCTGGCTTCCCCAGTCAAAGGAAATATTTGCTTTCTGAAACTCTAAGAGACGTCAAATATATATCTGTTAGCAGTCAAAGCATGTAACCATGGCAACCTCCACAAGAACCCACAAGTATCCAAAGCAAAATTCTTTTCCATATAATGGGATAGAGTAATAGAATATTTTTACACGCTGTAAACTGGGCACAGCATCCATAATTTGTGAATATAAATGGTAAGCAAGCTGCAATACAAATTATGATTCTGTAAGAATAAGCTCTTATTTCACTGTTTTCAAAGAGATCAACAATATGTTGCTAAACTATTTAAACCTAAAAGCAATTTTTTATGTAACTTATTTCTCAATTCTCCTTTAAACAGAATCCTTAAATCACCTTTATTGCATATCAGAAACAAAAACATGTTTCCATCATTTTCCACCAGATAGCTGATTTATACTTTGGGCATAAGGAAAAGATATTTTGCATTTATATGAAAAATAGCACCTTTAATTGGTCGGTTTGATGAAATAACAAACAATAACGTGCCAGCCTTATGCGTCAACACTTTTACAGAGGGCGCTCTGATGTCTGAACTGTTTATTAACTCATAACTTTTGCTAGACCACTCATTAACACGTAGCGCACTAGACTCCAGCATTACATAAGTTTCTTTCTCTTACTTCTTGAGGGCTGAGGAGCATGTTCTTCTTCAGGAGAGCAGTAGGCTCCACGCTCTACCGGATATGACAGCACCATCTGAGAAATGAAAGGCAAATTTACACTGCATGACACCCTCATCGTGGAAAGAATTTCAACCTTGGGTCCATAAGAATAATTAACAGTGAAATATTATAAACTACCCCATAAAAGTGTTACACTGCCTGCCAAATTTTTACTTGACTACTTGTCGGAAAGAGAGTGGTAAGAGACAGGGCCATGTTGCTCAGATGGGGCTTGACATTTTTTTTTTTTTTCAGTTATTCTTTAAAAAAATATAATGTTCTGATATGGTATGTTAGAGCTGTGTCTGTAGTTTCCCTCTCTCTGTTTCTCAATCTCACATTTTACCCAGGCTTGTGGTGTGAATATGGGAGAAATCATTCTGTTCCGTAAATTAATGTGTAGATTTTTCATGTGTGTAAATGTGCACCATGTGTTAAATTAGCAAGGCTGTGAATACATCTGCTACAATTGGCCGACATGGCTGCTGTAAAAATCACAGGGGGGCAGCTCTTGTATAACATCGGTGATTTACTGGTCTGCAGATCTCACGCTTTGTGTCGATTTGGCTGAGCTCTAACTCTTTTCCCTCCCTTTTCCTGTAGCTTAATAAATAGGTTTGCACGAAAACAGAATTTGCTGAGCGAGTCATTGCCTTTGTCAGGCACCAGTGTTTAGGTTGGATTGAGGGGAGCTGTAATCACTGCTGTCATAAATAAACAGAGCCCCATTAGTGCTTTATCAGAGGTGAGCTAATGACTGTCCTACATGCTAAGCCTGAGGTTAGGATTCCACTCCTGCTTAGTGATGGGGGACTTGCTTTCTTTAAGCATGCAGTAATAGCATGCAAATAATCATTATACAAATCTAACACGGGGGCGTATTGGGAACTTATTCCTACTAAATTCCTTTTCTGCGTAGGAGTGTTTTCTACAGCATGAAAAATATTATTGCAGAGACCCAATTAATCTCGAATAAGTTAGGCAAAACCACACGTAAATGCCTGGAACTCTTCAGGTTAGCGAATCTGCAGGAAAGTAGCCCAAATAATCACACGCAATGTCTAATTGTTTCATTTTGTGCCAGTCCCTTGTTCTACAATCATAAGTAATTCACATTATTATGGATTTTGTTGCAAGAGTCAAACTCTATTATACTGTTAAATGTTTAGAAGTGTGCTGCCAATATAAGCCTTTAAAAAGAAGCTGATTAGACCCTGAGAGTATGAGATCACTATAATGTTTAGTGAAGTTCCTACCATGAAATGATAGACACTAAAGGTTATCATTTTTAAATGTTAGCGTGCATATTTATTGAGCAACAGATTGTGTTATAGTCGGAATATTTTTATTACATTGCAAAAATATTAATTTCACAAAACCTTGACAATCATACAAGAACACAGTGAACGCAGTGGACCATATTCAGAGCTGGTCCAAAAGTTATGTCAATATTTATGCGGGAAAAGTTACATGTATTTAGAAATGAGTTAAGCAACTGCTTAAGTCTGAGTGCACCTTTGAGATTATGCAAATTACCTGCCAGGGTTTTCTTGAGTAGAAGCATCTGAGAATTTCAGTAGCGTCTAGAACACCAGCTTTCAACACAAGTACTTGCCTTTATGTCGGAAAAAAATCACAGATATTTCATTAAATCATCGTTTGTTTTATTGCTATCAAATACTACTAAAATGCATAAAAGCAAGAGGACTGGCACCTTCACCACGGTGCCCAGTGTTCCCATGATGAATGAATGACTGAATAAATGATTGATAATGACAAGAGACAATTTAAAAATAACAACATGATATATGAATGAAAAAATAACAATGGAATTAATATCTAATTGTTGTCTCGTATATTGGCAGCACTTTTCCAGCATATTGTTTCAATCAAATTCTGAAACAAAGAAAGCTGACTGTAGTGATTCATGAAAGATCAGGGCATTTTTAAAGACATTATAAAGATGCGATTTTTTCCTATAAAAGATTTATAAAATGTTCATATGCAGGAAATAAGAGTAAAAATATGTGTTGGTCTAGAAAAACCTTCATATTTTTGACAAGTGAATGTTTTTAATTTTGACAATGTCTGATATATAAAGTTTCCAAAACTTTCTTGAACTGAGATAGATGTGTGTTCACTTAAGCCGGAAGGAAAATGATGCTATGACAGTCTGGATACCCGCAAAAAGTTATAAAGAGAAAATTGCAGTGATGATATGCATGTAATTCAATATACAATAAATAAGATAATATTTCATATTAACTGATCTTCAGTAAACCGGAGGAAAAGTACAAGTCAGAGAATAGCTTCCTAACAGGAAATGAAAGCCTAAAGTCAATGGAATTTTGGATAGAATAGAATTCTGCCAATGATGTAATGTATATGAATGATACAGTCTGGCTGTTCTGTCTAAGCATCAACTATTGGCAGAATAAAGAGATGTGAAAAATAGCCAAATTGTAACTGGATCTTAAATTTGCAAACAGTTTTTATATATATAGACAATAAAATATTTGATGATATATGTTCAATTTACATATTGAATTGAGATGATTCAAACTTTTTTCTCATGAATTATGTGTGGCAGTCTGGAAAAAATAGTTGGAGGCTGTGGTAGATAAATTCTGCCAAAAAGACCATTTCGTGCCAAAATAGAGATTTTTCACATATAACATATTTTGACAGCTCAGATTTCTGAAACCAAAAAATTATTTCACCAAAACAACCATGGAAGTGTTTTTCATTTACTTTTTAAACTTTCCTGAGCTATCTTCTTACACGTGTTCATGCTGTGTAAGGAACCAATTTAACAACCGCAGTGGTAAAGATATCTAAGAACTTGCTAAGTGTGATTTTTTTTTTCCACAGTACATGACATGCTTTAATAATGTTTGAATAGCTATATGGTGTAGTGAAATATAGATCTAACCAATTTAGGTTGTAATTAGATAACTGCTGTCAAAATATCTGTACTGCGGTGGGAATGGAATAAATAAATGTGTTTTTTCCCCTTTTCACTTTTGACTCAATACATGACAAAGAGAAATATATATTGCAGATCAGGGATACATCCAGGTTTCAAAATGAATGTATACATCAAGGACAAATATCCACAAATATCAATTAATTATGGAGACTTATGTGTTTATATAAATATAAAGCACAAATCTAAAATAGTACCCAAAGACATTCAAGCTTTATGTCCTTATCACTGAGAGAACTTGGTAAACTTGGTGCTTATATAGTGGTTTTGTAAAAACCATTCCCCACCACCAAAGTCAGCAGACTGCTATCAAGACACAGAACAGACAAAGTTTTTTTGGCTATTTGCAGTATAAGGCCTTAAGATGAACAGTACACCGGGCTGAGGAGGACAGAGTGGCTGTAAGGCTCATGTCATCAAACATGGAGTAAATGCTCTCCAGCCCCATATGAGTGTTGACTTGGTTTCCAAGGAACATCTAGAATCACAACACTAACTTCATAACAAACATCAGTCAGCACAGAGGCCCTGACTTCCCTTTACAGTAGTGCTGGTGAGGCTGAGGCCTGTGCTCCTTTTCCACTCCTTTGTATTTGACTATATTGTGACTGAGGTGATTCTTGGATCCTAACCAGCCTGGTTCAGATGTTACATAGTGCATATGAGTCTGCTTCTACATGTATGACTTCTGAACCCCACTGTAATAACATTTAAAACAGTTAATCTCAGACCTGTTGAATATCCTACAATATCATAATCAGGCCTTTCATCTGTGACTTTTCACTTTCATACTTGGTGTTATTTTCCCTTTCTGACCCTATGACTGCTACACCTTCTAATGGATGTTTGTACTGATGAAGTGGTTATGTGCTTAAAATAAGTGACAGATGCATACACACACAAGGCTTTGTTGAGAGAGTGTGAGAAGGAGGACTGTTGGGAAAGCAGCTCAGCTCTAGTGCAGGGTATTAGGGTGTCAGGTTCTTGATAGTTATTCTCAGGGCCACATTTATGGCTTATAGGCAGGCTGCTGTTGTATGTCCGCTGTCGACTTTGAGCTGTGCTGTCTTGCATCATGATGGCATTTAGAAACTGCGGTGTGCTCTTGCTTTAGAAGCAAAGTTGATTAAAGTAAAAATATGTGGAAAAATGTCATGGTTAATTAGTCTCATGCTTGATTAATATAAAGTTGTTTAAAATAAATTGAGGAAGTAGTAACTTCAGTGCTCTGAGTTTTTTTTTTTTTTGCTTGTCTTAATCAGGAGACAAGGGGACAACGCCTAAGAACCAAGGAACATTAAATGGCAAGAACCGTGGCCGGGACTCAAAGGAAAGTAATAAAGGTGGAGGCAAGAGGAAAAAAGGCCAAAGTCCGGCTACTACTGTTCCATCAATGATAACAAGCACCATCACTTGACCTGACAGTGGCATATGGTGGGCTAAAAGATGGAAAGAAGATGGTCCACCCTGAAAGGCTGCTGAGTGTTACTTCACTGTGACGCTATCAGACTGATGTTGAAAAGGATTAATACTGCTGCTGCACATTCATGAAAATGCTCAAAGGGAACTGGAGGATTGCTGCAATAAGTAATAAAGTGTGTACTGTTTATGTTAGACATAAGGAAAAGATGTTTCTTCGTGCAACTGGAAGCACTTTGAAAGACTGCCCTTATGAAGGATCGTTCTATTTTAAACAGTGTTTTGTGGCTGAAATGCTTTGTATGTCCTGCTTTTATATTTGACTACAGACTTCTATGCCCACATTATGAAAGACACTTCAAGTGAGCCCTTCCTTCCATTTGCTGACTTATGCACATTTACAGCACATTAGCCTGTTGCTCTTTTCCAAATCTTACAACATTTCATTTTCTAGTGTTGGCTCTGCTTTATTATGTGAAAGGTACCAATCAGAAGCAGAAACTGATATACTTTTTTTCTCTTTATATTCTTGTTCTATAATGAAACCAAAGCAAATCACTGGAACTAATTTCTGTTTTTTTTTAATGTTAAACATTCTTTTTTTTCTTTTCTTTTTTTTATATCTTTGGACAAAATGATTAAAAATTAGCAACAATATATTTCTAAAGATGAACAAACATAATCCTTGGTTTCTTCAACAAAGCTATTAATTTTTCACTTATAGCTGTTTATGAATAACGAAAGGCTGATCAAAGAGAACAATAAGCCACACAAATAGAGTAATGAATGTATATTTGATTTGGCTGGGAGCACTGAGCTGTGTTTGTGTTCAGACAGAATGATGGATAAACATTGTGTGAATGTGTAGAAGATTTTGTGAGGAATTGCGTGTAACGCACACCTGTGTCGGGTCAGACTATGGGTGTGAGTGTGTGTATGTGTGTGTGTGTGTGTGTGAGAGAGAGAGAGAGAGAGAGAGAGCAGGCATTAAGAACATTGTATGAGCACATTATTTCACTAGCCTTTACATACAGTACAGCAATCTACATACCACATGTCTCATCAGTTATTATACATATCTTTACAACAGGTTCTGCTATATTTAACAAATACTCCATAGAGTTCATAATATACAGCACTATCAGAAAGGGCAATGCTCTAGCACATAAGTGATGCATTTCTACTTACACTGACAGTTTGTGTAGCAAATTTTGACACAAGAATACTTACTTCTTCAGTAGGTATCAAGCATGGACATTCCTGATGTGGTGTCTTACTGAAATGGTCTACTTCAGTGTATGTTGATCATGATTACTTAATACAATATGAATACAATATACTGTATGTTATTGTATATCTTATTATTTGAAATTCCTGCATAAAATAAATTCTAGATATTACTTTTTGCAAGATCACAGTCTTTAAGCCTTCTCATTCTGCATGACCACAGACACATCCAGCTTCCTTCTTAGCACATTCTGGATTCTAATTCTAAATCTAACGATAATATTTAAACCATTAAACATATCAGTTTGGGAAAATTTAATTTTGTACTACATTTCAAAACAATTGATAATAAATATTATTCTCATTATTCCCATTGTTGAACAGTTTGTATACCATATACATCAAAATCCTGGCTGAAACTATGTTCAATACAACAATTATTAATAACCTTCTGTTTATTATAGAATTCCAGAGTTTGTATGCCTGTACTTCCTCTTGTTTTTATTTTATGAATGGCGAATAGGGTGGTACAGCAGAGGAGCAGTGCATCCAGCTGATACATTATCACATTAAGCTCTGGTGATTTGTGTTTCCAGGGCTTGAACCCGAGCAATGGGACGCCATCTTGGGAGGTGCGTATGTGCGTGCTCTATTAACACAGCGCAGTAGTTGTGGGTTGGAATGTACTGCACTAGTTGGCGTTGCTGCAAAAGCTGTAAAAGTAGAGACAAATAAAAACTAATGATGTGTCATCGCCAGGGGGCTGCGCCTGCGCCTTGCAATCTCAACAGCCGTTTCTCATTATGCAGGGGAGGGCAGGGCAACGGTAGAGAGTTCAATGTAAATTACACTTTCATTCCCCTTTCTGACCATAAATTCTTGAGTCGACTCCGTGGGATGCAGCTTTCCCTCCCAGTCACCGTATCTTGCTGTCGTTTTCACTTCTCTTGCTTTCTTTCATGTCTTTCTCTCTCACTCTTCTCGTTCTTTCTCGTTATTTCTCATCAGTGGTTGAGTGATGGTACATCTGTAGTGGATGGATTGCAGTGCCAAATCTTGACGGAATAGCTCAATTTAGAGCTTTTTAGAGCTTTTTGATCTGATTTTATTTGTTTGATTTATATACGATGGACAGTCATTTTTAATGTTGATTTTACCATAAAAGTAAAAAGTAAATAGTTATGTATACAGCTTTTCCAAACAGTTATCCTTGAATACTCAGATGAAATTCATCTGAAATGTGTGTCATAATTATATTTTTATATGGTAAAGGATAAGTGTTGTACATTTTCTTCTATCCTTAAGCAATACACCCTCTTATATCTAAAGCAAAGTACAATTCAGACAAAAATGTCAGCTTGGCAGTACTGGGATTGAACTGACATACAGCTACCCACAGATTTAACCACTGAGCCATCACCACAGCTTATAGCTTTCATATAAGGCCAGCAAAACAATGAAAAACAAGGCTAAATTCATTCAGCACTATAGGTATTCAGTCTTCCGTCACCTTCCTCCTCCTATTCAGGGTCAGCTGAGGTAACCAGTCTCAGGCAAAATACAAACCTCTGCATGTTAACCCCTTTTAGTATTTTTTGTTTTGGCCCCCCGTTTTCCCCTTCTTCAGATGTTGAGCCATGCTGCCCCAATGTTTTCAAATCATAACTGAATCCAGCTCTCCTCAGATGAACTCAGGGATTCCCCTTGAGAGAAGCGTGCTCCTTGCTTTCCATCTCTCCCACTATAAAACACAACAGCTATTCGCATGGCTCAAGATCTGAAAGAGGGGGGGAAAGGGGGCCAAAAACGAATAGGTTCAAAAGGGGTGCCTCTGGAACTGTATGATGGAGTAAAAAGGCAGGGGGATTTATACATTGGCAGCATGTTTGTGTTGTCTACCATCAGACTATTATGCCTGTCAAGGAGATAATATGTATAATCACATCTAGAGGCTTTTAAGTTCTATATTCAATAGAACCAGAACGACGTAAAATACTCGTCATGGATGGATAGTCTGAAAATAGACATTTGCAAAACAGACAATTAAGCGTGTTCCCTAATTCAGGTCAGATGAAGTGTGTGCTTTCAGATTCTTTAAAGCTTCACCTACTGTGTGATAAAAAAGCAATACCTTCCTTTAACGTCAACAAACTAATAGGCTCAAGTGTTGACGTACACTGGAATCATTGACAGCTTACAGTGAGTAGAAATTCGATACAAATTGACCATTATTAAACAGAGCAATCCAATCAAGGATATTTGGCTCTTAAAATTCATTTTGGACAAGAGAAGAAAATCAAATGAGAGGATGTTACCCCTTCTGCCAGTAATTAGTCAGTTAATAGAAATATAGAATGGTTGAATAAAAAGCACTGTTCTTTGACCTAAAGGATTGTAGAATTAATGTTGGATCTGCTCTCAGTAGTTGCATATGAAAGACATGAGCTTCTGGCTCAGATCAAGAATAAGCTTGACACAGCAGTCATCAGGCAGCAGGTGCAAGCGGTCTGCGGGGCAGATACGCATATGTGAGGCCTCTGCTGGGCCTCTAAACTAGGCCTCACTAGTGCAATTGTGCCATGCACTTTGGTTCTCCCAGACACTTTATTATATTATTAGCATGGCCAAGAAGCAGGCCAGATACAGCTGGGAGTCCCACAAGCATCTGCATATTGCCAATTTGAGTGTTTACTAATGTTAACAAGAAAAATATTCTTGATTCCTGGATCATACTAAACCTTCAGAATGCTTATAGTACTTAAAAGACTGATACAAATATAATAATATATTTAGTTTCACTAGGATTCACCTGGATTAAATAATATTAAATAATAAATACTTCTACCGAGACTCACAGGATACAAATGCTAATGTGTTTTCACTGACCCCATCAGAACGACAGACATGCACTGTAGTTCACAAACTGTCTCCTCAGTAGGAAAGTAGTGAATAGAGAGAAGAGAACATCTTACATCAACAATTATTAGGGAAGAAGTACTTGTTTTATTCAGTTTGACATTCAGGCTTGTAGGTCGGTGTTGCATAAAACACACATGCTGGAAACACCTGGACCAAGACTGCTATTCAGAAACCATCTGAATGCTGGTGATGCTGATTCACTGTTTGTTTTTGTGACTCCAGGATCCTGGAAACAGACAATAAATCAAATCAAATCTTGTCTGTTTATCACTACTGAGTTGGCACTGATGGTGCTGTGTGTTTAGGGTTCTTTGATATATGGTGAACAGGTGAGACGCTAATTGGTGGTACGTGATTGCCACCTGCTGTGCTGGAGTGGAATTTGAGCACTTGCCTTGACCTGGGCTGCAATGCAGCATATAATGCAGCATGCTAGAAATAATGAAATAGTTACACGCTTTAATTTAATTTCATTACAATTTTATTTGCAATTTGAAGATTTCTGAATCTTTCTGAAACATGATGGGATGTCTTGGATTTTTTTTTTTTTACAATGAAAAACATATCAAGACTAGTGAAGGGATTGATACAAATTTTGGTTGAACTTTTTATCAGAAAAAAAAAATTTCTGTCTGTTTTGGCATGCCTGTGTTCAGCATTGAATTGATTTGTGAGGTTAAAGTAGAGGTTCATGGCTCATATGAAAGTACACGCTCAGGGCTTTAACTTATTTCTGTTGTGTCAATTGCATAAAATGTTTTACTCTCAAAAATACTGTAGTTGTACTGTCTGTTGTTGTGTTGTACTGTGTAAGTTATTGTGGAGACATGTGAATTGTTTGCTCACCCCTCCCCTTTCTCATTGCCCTGTTCACTGGCAGCTAAATACAGGAGATTCAATACTCTATACACAGAAGCCCAGCAATGTCCTGACTTATAACAGTCTGTGGTGCTAAAACAATTTGTTTGTTTATACCAGGGGTGTCCAATCTTATCCACAATGTGCTGGTGTAGCTGCAGGTTTTCATACTAATCAAGTAGCACCTGATTCCAGCTGTTTAATCAATTGATCTTGGCTTTTAATAGACTTAGGTGCAGCTTCTGTTTGGTTGGAATAAAAACCTGCACCCACACTGGCCCTTTTGGGATAAGATTGGACACCCCTGGTTTATATAGATTGAAAATTCTGATTTCTGCCAGTCAGAATGGAACAGCAGTGTATTGCTAGACAGGGCTAATCCAAAATTACATTCTTAGAATATTATGCAAACTAACCACAGCAAAATGTGGACACATTATATATTTATATAAAAGTTAAGCAATGCTTCTATGCACATTTGTAAGCAATGCACAATTCCTCATGTGACTTTTGCCAAATATCATGTGATGAGTTGACTACAACCACATGCCGATTATTAATGATTCTTTGAAATATGTTTGAAGAAACTGACACTTTATGGATTTTTCAGCATGATCTGCTGCCCCGTTTAAGGTTTCTGAAAAATCTCAGTGGTCTGTATTTTGACTCAACCTTACTGCCGAATTCACGTTCTTCCTATAGAATAATTTTGTTGACTGACTGGAACTGATTGTGCATGATACTTTAAATCATGGATTGTCAGTCGTATCCACAAATAGTCAGTGAAGCTTCCAGATATGAGACTAACCTATTAGATTAAAGACAAGAACAACTAATAACACTGACCCATTGTAGATAGGACTGTGACCCCTGCTTTAAAAGTTAACCCTCTAAACCCCCGGCTTATCAGAGAATTCTTCATACTGAAGCACATTAGTCAGTAAGTGCAGTGACGGATACTCACAGTCAGTTGATATATCTCATTAATGACAGATTCTTTCACAGCAAAGCATTCCCAAAACCATGAGTCGACCTCTAATAATGATTTGAATCAAACACTTGATTATGGTAAATGCATGTGTCTTTAAAACAGTCTGCTGTTGATTAATTTCCACAATGAAAATTGTTCAAGAAATCAAGAGGATCAGTCAGATGATTACTGGAAAGCTTTAAAAAAGATTAAAAAAAAAAAAGTATTTATTTATTTATTTATTTAGTTATTTATTTATTGTTAGTTTTCAGTTTTTCCAAACTGCTGTCCTTATTTGAGTTTCACTAACAAATGCTAACTCCTTCACTTACTCTTATACACATGCATATACTCACTCACTCACTCACTCACTCACTCACTCACTCACTTATTCACTTATTCACTCAATCACTCATTGACTCATTGACTCACCCACACCTACACACACATACAAACACACACACACACACACACACACACACACACACATTTTGATATTTAGCAAAAGATTATCCAAAAGTCACTATAGATATGGAGGAAATTGGCATAAACCCCTAACAGTGGGATCTGAGAAATTGTATGCATATGAAGTAAATAGTCTGAAACACACCCTATTTGCAGACCACAGACAATTCTGCTGTTCTCAATTCACAGTCAACAGAACAGCTGTTTTTTATGAATTGCAGCTCAAAACATTCATCTGGTCCGAGTAGCTTGACACTTAGTGAACTAGTGTAAGTATGTGTGTATGTGTGTATGTATGTATGTATGTATGTATGTTATAATGTTTGTACTGTATGTATGTATCTGTGTATGTATGTATGTATGTATGTATGTATGTATGTATGTATGTATGTATGTGTGAATGTATGTATGTATGTGTGTATGTATGTATGTATGTATGTGTGTATGTATGTATGTATGTATGTGTGTATGTGTCTGTATGTATGTATGTATGTGTCTGTATGTATGTATGTATGTGTGAATGTATGTATGTATGTATGTATGTGTCTGTATGTATGTATGTATGTATGTGTGAATGTATGTATGTATGTATGTATGTATGTATGTATGTATGTGTGAATGTATGTATGTATGTATGTATGTATGTATGTATGTATGTATGTATGTATGTATGTATGTATGTATGTATGTATGTATGTATGTATGTGTGAATGTATGTATGTATGTATGTATGTGTCTGTATGTATGTATGTATGTATGTGTGAATGTATGTATGTATGTATGTATGTATGTATGTGTGTATGTATGTATGTATGTATGTGTGAATGTATGTATGTATGTATGTGTCTGTATGTATGTATGTATGTGTGAATGTATGTATGTATGTGTCTGTATGTATGTATGTATGTATGTGTCTGTATGTATGTATGTATGTATGTGTGAATGTATGTATGTATGTATGTATGTATGTATGTATGTATGTATGTATGTATGTGTCTGTATGTATGTATGTATGTATGTGTGAATGTATGTATGTATGTGTGTATGTATGTATGTATGTATGTATGTATGTATGTATGTGTGTATGTATGAATGTATGTATGTATGTATGTATGTGTCTGTATGTATGTATGTATGTGTGTATGTATGTATGAATGTTTGTACTGTATGTATGTATCTGTGTATGTGTGTATGTATGT